>NC_138227.1:8231283-8368783 GCF_964197995.2 Scardinius erythrophthalmus
CCTGTCCGCCATGTTGATTTTCTTTCAAAAACTACTTTTTCAACTCCTCCTAGACCATTTGTCAAATTTTCACCAAATTCAAGTCAGATCATCTTCAGACTATGCCGGCAAAAAGTTATGGATTTTGTGTTGATAGACAAATCTGTTTTTGTAAACCACATCAATGAATTCGATGAATTGAAGCCAAAACGATCTCTGCAATACTTTGTCATATTGACACCAACTTTGCATGCATCATTGTCACCTCACTCTGATCATAACACATCAGTTTGTTCACAGCGCCACCTATTGGTCAGTATTAGCGCCACCTATAAAAGTGACAAACCACTAAATCATATTACTAGTGATTGTATTTTATAATTTTTCAGTCATTTTGCCTGAAATCATCTTAATATGTCTTTAATTGCTCATTGTTGCAGTTGGTCTGAGGCTCCCAGCCATGTTGGCATGACTTATTGTGACTTTTTGTGCCTTATTCTCTATATCAGTGTCAGTGTTTCTGAACTCCCTGAAACGCCTCCATTGTAGTCTTGAGTTTCTTCTGGGAACGAACACGTCACAATATTCCTCATTTAAATACTTCACACAGAGAATAAAGGGGCGGGGCCTGGTTGAGTTAGTTAGTAGTGTGTTGAAACTGGCGGTTATGTTAAGGGTTGGGACATTTCCCAAACATAAAACTGAGAGCATACGAGCCTACAACACAAACAATGTATCATTTTCAGTAGAGTTCCTCGGAATCCCCCATAAGCACCCACTCCAATGCTGTCGCCATGGCTACAGTCTCGGCCAATCGTGTCGCAGCCAGCAGTGAGGTCATCAGTCCCTCCACGCAACCACACAGGGTGTCAAATGAGTTTGCCCACAATGATGCCATCTGCACTGTGTGTGTGTGTGTGTGTGTGTGTGAGAGAGAGAGCTCATTTGCATTAGTTTCATTATTAAGGTGACTGTCCTTATCTGTCCCAGCTGAAGGGTGTGTGTGATTTTATGTCTGTGTTTTGTATTAAGTTTAACCCAGGGTTGATTTCTGCAACTGACCTGTTGGCAGGGCTGTAATCGCATTAACAAACACACACTTGCACACAATCACACACAAGCTCAGTTACAAAACCTACTCAGACAGCATTTAAGAGCATGAGATGCTGCCTATAAAGACCACATTTCAGTTCTGATGCTCATTAGGATTTGGCTGCAAAATCACACATGCACAAACTTTTTTTTTTAAATGTGTGAATAAATGTGTTTATATATATAACCCTTTGACATTATATATAAACATATGAACTCATAAATGACCTCTATTCAATCTTAATGTGTGGTTTTAGTGGATCAATGATCAGTGCCATATGATCTGACTGTCTGCTTCTGTGTCTCACACACTTTCACACTTACATACAGATGCATGTGAGATTTCCACATCAACAATTATCAGTCTTTTAAAAATATGCCTCTAGTTGTCATGGTTACTGGGGAAACTGGCAGCACAGACAGAGAAAAATAATGAGTAATTTGTGTGCGGGTGTTCATTTAATTGGCAATTTGTATCTACTTTGTATCGAAACTATTTAATTTGCTCAAATGTATCAGTCAGTGTACGTTTCAGGAAGACTTCACGTTGCTGAACTGAATGTTTCAACATGACGCTGCCAAAACACACACACGCGCACTCACAGATGGACACACACACAGACACTCACATACACACACACACGCATATACACACTCACTCACACACACACACACACACACACTAACAAACTCACACACACACACACGCACACTCACACATACACACTAACAAACTCACACACACACACGCACACACACACATACACACACTCACAGACGCACGCGTACACACACTCACACACACACACACACACACACACACACAATCACACACTCTCTCACACACACGCACACTCACACATGCACACACACATACACATTGACAAACACAGACACATTCACACTCACAGACGCACACATTCACACACACTCACAGAAGCACACACACACTCACACACTCTCACAGACGCACACACTCACACACAATCACACACTCTCACACACTCACACGTACATGCTAACTAACTCACACACACATACACACTCACACACTCTCTCTCACACACACACACACACACACACACACACACACACACACACACACACACTCATGATGACTGACAGCAGAACATGCATGTGATCCTCCTCACACTGATGTTGTTGCTCTCTCTCCTCAGTGACGGGTGGGCGGACCGCTATGATGTCACTGACGGGTACGTGCGCGAGGCCGCCGGCGGGATCACGATTAAACTGCAGTCCGCAGACGTCAAGTGGTTTGACGATTACTACCTGAAACTACGTCCCGACAACAACCCACGAAATCCCTGGTTCCCCGAGTTCTGGCAGCACCGGTTCCACTGCCGGCTGAAAGGACACCCGCAGGACAACAACAAATACAACAGAACCTGCGGCAGTAAGTCCATTCAACTCAACTCAACTCAATTTTATTCAATTCAATTTACATTATATATATATTGCTAAAAATGTATTAATTTAAACAATGTAATAATTTAAGGCAGAAACAATGAACTCATTGAAGTAATGAATACTCGTTTGTTTACAAATGATGACAAGTGACTACAAAATTAAAACAACTACGTGTGTGTGTGTGTGTGTGTGTGTGTGTGTGTGTGTGTGTGTGTGTGTGTGTGTCCTCATGTGCTCCCACGATGACGTCTAGACGTCTAGATGGGAATAAGTAAAGCCGTAACCTTTTACGAGTAACAATAGTCTAAGAACAGACAGGAATGAATGATTATGTCCTTTCATCCAGACTTCCTCTTCAGATATCACATCTTCCATTAGTCTCGCTGTCTTTATCCGGGCTCCTGCTTGAGTTCAAAGAAACTTCCACAACTTCCCTCTGAAACCTGAATCAAAACTGCTTGCATATAAACCAACAGGAGCAACAGTTAGGAGAGAAATTATGTTTTTAATGTCAGTTCAAAGCCTCGTTTTTCAATCAGAGCGTGCTGAGGGATCAAACAGTTCTGAATGAAATTAAATTTGGCGTGAAAACAAGACTTTCAACTAGAATACACAATCACAAACAGACTAAAGCCCAAAGTATGCTTCAGTTTCGACAAGTGCGTTCCTTTCAATGTACCCTATACTTCATCTGATAGCAGACAGTCGACACACATGCTGGAAAGTTTCATCTTTGTTCGGTGTGACAGGATAAAAATGTCTTTGTATTCTTGTCAAGTAATTTAACAGCCATTGAACATGCATTTTTGTTGAATGGAACAAAGCAGGTTTGATATTGATAGTAGTAAAAGTAGTAGTAGTGAAAGCTGTTTTTTCAGTTTCTTTAATTTTGAAACAACAGGCCATTTTTAATGCAATAAAATGCAAAATGCATGCAAAAACTGAGCGTAAATAGTTGAACAATCACGCTGAATATATACAGGCGCTGGTCATAAAATTAGAATATCATGAAAAAGTTGATTTATTTCAAGAATTCAACTTAACAGGTGAAACTAATATATTATATAGACTCATTACATGCAAAGAGAGATATTTCAAGCCTTTATTTGTTATAATTTTGATGATTATGGCTTACAGCTTATGAAACCCACGAAATCAAAATCCTAGAATATTACATGAAATCACACAGTAATTACACAGTGATACCATGGTCATTGCACCAGGTTTTGGTTCTTTTGGCAGTGTGGGCAGGTGCAAATCCTGCTGGAAAATGAAGGAAGCATGAAGTGCTCTGGAAATGTCCTGGTAGACGCCTGCGTTGACTCTGGATTTAATAATGTCATCGGCTGGTGTTGGTCCACTGTGCTGTCCACTCAACGCAGCCGTCCACCAGGACATTTCCAGAGCACTTCATGCTTCCTTCAGCAGACAATCTTTATGGAGATGCTGACTTCATTTTCCAGCAGGATTTGCACCTGTCCACACTGCCAAAAGAACCAAAACCTGGTGCAATGACCATGGTATCACTGTGTAATTACTGTGTGATTTCATGTAATATTCTAGGATTTTGATTTCGTGGGTTTCATAAGCTGTAAGCCATAATCATCAAAATTATAACAAATAAAGGCTTGAAATATCTCTCTTTGCATGTAATGTGTCTATATAATATATTAGTTTCACCTGTTAAGTTGAATTCTTGAAATAAATCAACTTTTTCATGATATTCAAATTTTATGACCGGCACCTGTATAGCATGCGCTAAATCTCGGCCGATTAATCGGTTTTGCTGATTAATCGGCACTGATAATCGATTGCTGGAACAAAGTACAGTATATTTTCATGGGTCAGTGCTGTTTTTACACTTTTTTTGTAATAAAGTTCAGCACCATTTTATGTTGTGTTTATTTTCATTCATTATTTATTTTTAAAAACTATCGGTTGATTAATCGGTTTTGCTGATTAATCGGCACCGATAACCGATTGCTAGAACTAAGTATAGTACATTTTCATGATTCAGTGCTGTTTTTCCACCTTTGTAATAAAGTTCAGCACTATTTTAAAAAATTGAAGTTTAAAAACTATCGGTTGATTAATCGTTATCGGTCAGCATGGGCCCACCTGGTTATAGTTATCGGTAAAATCCACTATCGCTCGACTCTAGTAAGCGAATGCTGTCCTGCTGATGAAATGTACGTGACGTTCGCTGTGTGCCTACTCTAGTATACGTTTAAAAACTGAAGTGCACTTTGGGCTTTAGGTCTCATTTATTCCTAGTCTTTTTCTTTGAGTAGTCCAACTGCTTCTTACATCATCTCCTCTTTAAATTTTAAATATTAACCTTTTTTTATAATTTCTTTGCTTTTTATTGCTATTTTTATTTCTTATGCATTTGGTATGACTATTTGTTTTAATTTAGAGCACGTTGAATTGCCATTGTGTGTGAAATGGGCTATATAACTAAAATTGCCTTGCCTCTTAAATCACGAAATACCAGTGTAAACAAGGTGAAGTGTGCTTTTTGATTCGATTTGTAGTCAGAGTCCCGAAACAAGACTAAAGCACTGTATACTCACCTATATTATGGATAATTTGGGGTAGTATGTTATGCTGCGTGACGTCTTTTTATTGTTCTTTTGGGCATGCGTGTCAGTTCAGGACCATTATCTGTTGACACTGGAATCTGATATTGACCACATTTAAAACAACAATGTGAACAGCTGTACAAAAAACAACTAAGAACAAAGACTCGCAGTGTGAACGTAGCCTTAGCCAGCATGCTATGCATTAGCATTCAATCGAAAACACTTTGTACATCTCTCAGCCTGGTAAAGACACCCTCTGAGATGGAAATATGGGTCTCTCCACTGCATGAAATCAGTTTCACAGAACATAAGCAAATTAGCACAGTTCATAATTTGACCGGCCTACAGGGTACGAGCAGGAAAAGACGAGTTATCTGTCATTAACCCCAATCTCTTCCTCTCTCAGAGCGCGATTCTCTGCGGCAGCAATACGCTCAGGACACCAAGATGGGTTTCGTGATCAACGCCATCTACAGCATGGCCCACGGCCTTCACAACATGCAGAAATCTCTGTGTCCCGGTGTGGTGGGACTGTGTGATGCCATGAGGCCCATCGACGGCGCCAAGCTCCTCGAGTTCCTCATGAAGACCAACTTCACCGGAGTGACCGGGGAAAACATTTACTTTGACGAGAACGGAGATTCGCCCGGGAGGTAGGAGCTTCCGTTCATTCATCCACGACCAAACCAATCAGCCAATCCACCAATTAATAAGATAATCAATCCATCAAGTCGACAGTTAAGTCAATGAGTGGATCAATGCATCAGTCATTTTGATGAATTCACCCTTCATCTTCATTCCGTTCCACTAAATCAATAGCGCTTTTTGTGTTTGACGGCTCATAGTTACGTGATCATGAACTTCAAGAAGATGGGGAAAGATTACTTCGACTACACAAACGTGGGCAGCTGGGACATCAGTGGACTGCAGATCAATGACGACGAGATCTGGCCCAACAAAGAGGACATCATCAAATCGGTGTGCAGTGAACCCTGCGATAAAGGTCAAATCAAGGTCAGGAAACAGTCACACTCGCAATGTTTCATTCTCAGTGATCATGTATTTGTCAGTTGCGTTATGCATGTGGGCATGTATTGGAGTGAGACTGGTTTTACATTGAAAATCAAGTTGTGAGTCAGCAAAAAAACTAAAATCAAATTGAAAATCAAACATAGAAATTGAGAGGTTAATACTATACTTTACTATAGGCCAAACAACATGACTTGGGTCTTTATAATTTGAATGATTTCTTAAATTAATTTTTGATGGTTTCATGCTTTCTAATAATTCCCTGCATAAAGGCTCAAACCACATTTATAGTTGCATGTGAACTTGTATTTAATGTCTGGATATGGCATAATTGATTTACCTTGTGTTGTTTTACTCATGGTTTTTAGAATGAGAGCCTTTCGGCTCATGTTGACATCTGTATAATTTGGTGAGACATTTGGAAACCCCAAAATTTCAACATTAATGTAATCTTAATAATAATGATATAAAAGGACTTTTTGTTTACTTATTGCAATAACATTTACAATAAAAATTGTGCTTTTGTATTGTCACCACTTGAAATTGGAGTCCTTAGGTGAATTTTTTTATGTCAATAAAAAAGGCATTTAACCATACTATAAAAATAAATGCAATATTTATATTATTTACTATATAAATATTTATTATAAAAATATATTTTTATTTTCAAATGTTTTAAATTAATATTAATTAAAATAATGAATGAATGACTGAATATTCATGTAATCTTTTAATTAATATTATACAATACATTTAAAATAATATGTAAATATTTTAGAAATAAATATTTTATAGTAAATAAACATTATAAAAGTAAATATAATATTTATATTTACTACATAAATATTTCATTTAGTAAAATATCATTATATTATTATTAAATTCTGTATTTAATATATCAATTAAAATATGTAAATGTAATATATAAAATATATATATATATATAATATATATATAATTAGTTATATATATATATATAATTAATTATATATATATATTATAATTAATATATATTTAAATATTTGATTAATATATATATCATAATCTCATCTAAATATACATATTTTATTTAATATATAAAAAATATTTTATACACAACTTATCCATTTTCCATGGCTTGAAATATCGCAGTTATAAAGCATAAAATGACTTACTATTATCATCTGGTGGATCGCAAAAGTAAAAATTTGATTAGTTTTGCTCTCCTAAATTGTACTATTTGCATTTAGCATTGTTTTTTCCCCCCCGGACTGCAACCTTTCAGGGTCACGACCCGCCAGCTGAGAATCGCTGCTTTACCACCTGATGAGATTATGATGGCATGTCACGTGACTCTCTCTCATCTGCAGGTGATCCGTAAAGGAGAGGTCAGCTGCTGTTGGACATGCACTCCCTGTAAGGAGAACGAGTTTGTTTTCGACGAGTACACGTGTCGCGCATGTGAACTGGGATCTTGGCCCACCCATGACCTCACCGGTGAGTCGACAGACACATAAACCCACTGCAAAGATCAGATCGATGACAATTCTGAGCCCAATTCTCATGAATTCACTGCTCGTGCTTGTGCCTGTTGAGGGTTCAATAACACGCTTTATCCGCCTCTATTCAGTTTAGCAAATCTAATTCTGTAAAGTGCTCGAGCCCTGGACGCACACAGATACTCAAACACAAATCTAACATTTCACGGAGTGTCGTTTGGGATCCCAAATCACCACCAAAACGACTTATTTGCCACATGCGTGTTTGCATCTCTCTCACATTGCCTATAATAGAAAGGGGAAAAAAGAAAGAGAGACATTTGTGCCATAGAAAGCAAATGCATTTCAATAAATAATTTCAGGAGAAAACGAATACACACAGTCATTGAGCTAAAAGGTTAACAGCATCAAAATCGTCTGAGTTGAACTTATCAAATCTGTCTCGCTGTGATCAGCCCACACACTTTAATACCATCTATTTATACCATCAGATAGAATGAGATGAATCATATAGCAAATATTACCAAGTACTGTCCATTTTTACACTTTTTTTTAATTAATGTATGCCAGTGCAACACCCTCCTCCATAATATTAGGGCATTGTGGGTAAGTTATAGCAAGTCAATATATACTATACAGTTGTCTGGCAATGGAAAAGTGCCATTCTTAAAGGTATAACATATTTATTTTAATAAATCTTAAAAATATTTGCTTATAATATTTTATCTAATATAATTTATGATATTAAACTTGTATTTTAGAAAATTCAAATATATATTTTTATTGTAAATATTTATAAAATAAATATAAATATTCTATTTACTTATCTACTAAAATTATTATTTGTTTTCTAAAATATTTCATTAACTAGAAATTGCTAATTTTAAGTGCAGTTTCTATAAAAAGATTTTAAAAAAATCAATAATCAAGTGTAATATTATATAAATTAAAGGATCAGATATTTTAAACATTTTGTTTTTATAGTAAATATTTATATAATAAATATATGTTACTGTATGTTGAATTTTATAGTATGTTTATTATTTACTTGTTTTTTTTCCCCTAAAATATTTCATCAACCTAAAAATGTTAGAGTTAGTGCATCCAAAAATGAAAATTCTGTCATAATTTACTCACCCTGAAGTTCTTCCAAACCTATACGAGTTTCTTTCTTCTGCTGAACACAAAAGAATTTTCAATCTTGAAGAATGTCAGTAACCAAAGTGTTGATAGACCCCATTGACTTTCAAAGTAAGGAAAATTAACAGTTTGGTTACCCATATTCTTCAAGATAGAAATTCATACAGATTAGGAACAACTTGAGGGTGAGTAAATGCTAACAGAATTTACATTTTTGGGTGAACCATCCCTTCAAGTGCAATTTTATAATGATTTTTAAAAATTCGTATCCAATAATCACAATCTTTTGGAAAAAATCGTACTAATTCTCTTTCTCTCGACTTGTTTAAGGATGTGACCCGATCCCGGTGGAGTTTCTGAGGTGGGGCGACCCTGAGCCCATCGCAGCCGTGGTCTTCTCCTGCTTGGGTCTGATGGCCACGTTCTTCGTCACCTCCATCTTCATCATCTATCGCGACACTCCCGTGGTGAAGTCGTCGAGTCGTGAGCTGTGCTACATCATCCTGGCGGGGATCTGTCTGGGATACCTCTGCACCTTCTGTCTCATCGCGAAACCACACGTGATCTACTGCTACTTGCAGCGGCTGGGCATCGGCCTATCGCCCGCCATGAGCTACTCGGCCCTCGTCACCAAGACCAATCGCATCGCTCGGATTCTGGCCGGCAGCAAAAAGAAAATCTGCACCAAGAAACCTCGTTTCATGAGCGCGTGCGCCCAGCTAGTGATCGCCTTTCTTCTTATCCTCCTGCAGTTGGGCATCATCGTGGCGCTTTTCTTGATGGAGCCTCCCGACGTCGTCCACGCTTATCCCTCAATCCGCGAGGTCAACCTCATCTGCAATACCACTAACTTGGGTGTGGTGGCGCCACTGGGCTACAATGGCCTCCTCATCATGAGCTGCACCTTCTACGCCTTCAAGACGCGCAACGTCCCGGCCAATTTTAACGAAGCGAAGTACATCGCCTTCACCATGTACACCACCTGCATCATCTGGCTGGCCTTCGTACCCATTTACTTCGGCTCCAACTACAAGACCATCACCATGTGCTTCTCCGTCAGTCTGAGCGCCACCGTGGCTCTGTGTTGCATGTTTGCGCCGAAGGTTTACATTATCCTCGCTAAACCGGAGAGGAACGTCCGCAGCGCGTTCACTACGTCGACGGTTGTGCGGATGCACGTGGGAGACGGGAAATCATCATCCGCGGCCAGCCGGTCCAGCAGCCTGGTCAACCTGTGGAAGAGACGAGGCTCGTCGGGAGAGACGCTCAGGTGTGTGTTCAGTTGTGCAGCAATTAAATACTAGATTTGCATTTCGTAAAGAAAAGAGGTGCGTTCATACCCAGCAAGCAATGTTGCGTTTAAAAGACATCTAATAGTCGTCCAAACACAGACGTCTAGGCTAAAACAAGGACAAATTTGGGCTGTCAGTGAAAATTTAATAGACCATAGCCCAAGAATAGACTAGTCATCAATTAGATAACAAAAAATGTAGGGGTGTAACAATAAATCCTGTCACAATATATCGCAATACAAAAATGCAACAATATGTGACAATATTGTGTATAGTTCACCCAAAGTAAAAATTACTGTGTGAGAAAAAAAATTACGTTTTCAGAGTTTTAGTGTCAGTACTACATTAAACTACTATATATAATGTTGGATATAATGTATAATTATGCAATGGGGGAATATTTGTGGGTCCTGGTGATGCCAAATGTCTGATGTTACCAGTAAAAAGTGACCTACATTATTTTAAATATATCTAGTAGGTAGTCGTCTAAAATAATTCAGTATTTTCAGCTTCAGAATCATGAATATTTATATTCTGGTGTCTTTATTGTCCTGTGTTTCCAGCACCAAGTCAAAGCCTATTCATTTACACCCACAATGTAACACCAAATTTAGCATTTTAATCAACAGTACATTTTTTGTTAACCTTTTATCATATGTCTTACAATAATATTGTATCGTGACATGAGGGTATCGTTACACCCTTGAAGAAATGAAACCAAAACACCTTTTAATCACTGTTTATCTCGCAAGTTATTTAGGGAAAAACGACATGTAACCAAATTCAAGGTTACTTTGGCTAGAAGTGGGTTACTCATAGCCGGACTATATCGGGTTTATAGTTAACCTAGACGGTGAAATGAAAGCTATTGCTTGCTGGGTAGCAAGAAAAGAGTAGTGTTAAAATTTCAGGTTTTATGCATTGGTTCTGTGAAAATGAATTGAGTTGCTCTGCTGTTGTAATGACACTCAGTGCACGTCTTGTTTGTGCGGTAATGATAGGGCTGGTAAGTTATTGACATCCATAAAAAGAGAGTGATTACCTTAGACAACCTGTGATTATAGAAATGAATGTACGAATGTGTTTTAAAGGTGCAGGTAGTTCTGGTAAACGCTGTTGATATTTGAAATCGCCAAAACAAACACGCCCCTACCCAAACTGACCACACCCGTATATTGATGCCTCCACCCCACATCCATGTACATGCAGGGCTTGACATTAACACCCCCCAAATACAGGTCTATTTCAGCCGTGGCGTCTAACTCAGTCACTCCTACTAGCCACTTTGGAAGGTTGAATTTTATATATAATACATACATTTTTCAATTGTAGTCTTTTAAAAAAAAAGGCATCTGAAATAATAAAACTAAGTGCAATGTAGTGTTGTCAAAAATAGCGATACATTTCCATACTGAAATATCTGAAACGCTTCCAACACTCATTTTCCACAGAATAGATACATGATAGCAGCTGTGCTTTCTCTCTCTCATCTCTCAGACAGCGAGCTATGCACAAACCCGCCTCCCTTCAATCACACGTTTATTTCGCTCCGGATGAATAATGTTGCTGTTACATGGCTTGAATTTCGGCGTGGGACCCCAAAGTGCTCACACCCGTAAAGCCTCGCCTCTCAGGACTAAATTGAGTTCTTTTTCACTGCTTATTGCACTCAGCAGAGACATATATGTTGAGTGCGTCAACACAATGGCCAATCAGAGGTGTTTAAGAATCCATTCAAGGGAAATGCTGGTATCATCAATTTTTTTTAATTTCAGCACTGAGTTGGCACTGAAGTCTGTACTTTTGACAACACTACCTGATAGTTTACCACATAATCTCGGTTCAGATGAGTTCAGATATACTACATGCATAGATAGATAGATAGATAGATAGATAGATAGATAGATAGATAGATAGATAGATAGATAGATAGATAGATAGATAGATAGATAGATAGATAGATAGATAGATAGATAGATAGATAGATAGATAGATAGATAGATAGATAGATAGTTTTTTTGCAACCATTTTTAACAGTAAATATTATTTTAATTGTTGTTTCAGCTCTAATGGGAAGTCGGTGACTTGGGCCCAGAATGAGTGCAGTTCCAAAGGCAACCATCTGTGGCAGCGTCTCTCGTTCCACATCAAGAAGCGCGAAAACAATCAGACGGCCGTGATCAAACCTTTCTCCAAAACGTCTGAGGGGCGCTACTGCGGAGGCAGCGACATCAACACCGACCACAGCAACAACAAGATGCTCTACGAGGTCACCGAAGCGGAGGAGCGCTACCCCGTCACCTACCGGCCCCAGACACCCTCGCCAATCAGCACCGTGACCCAAAGAGCGAGTATTTCTTTAGCGCAAAGCAATGACTCCCAGGTCATGAGCGTCTCCACGTACATGTGTCAGCCTCAGCATCGCGGTAACGTTTCGTGTGGCGGAAGTGCGTCGCAGGGCTCGCTAATGGAGCAGATTAGCTGCGTGGTGAACCGTTTCACCGCTAACATCAGCGAGCTCAACAGCATGATGCTCACCAGTTCTCCTCCGGGAAGCACCGCGGTTTTATCCACCAGCGCTTCTGCTCACGCTCACGCACAGGAACCCTGCTGCCCTCCGGCCTACCGCCTGTCCCGAGAGATTTCCATGCCGTCCACCATGACGACCTATGCCGAAATACAGCCCCTCCCACCGGTGGAGCCTAACGTGGGTCGACCCGCACCCTCCTGCCATCTTCCCGGTTCATCGCGGCTCAAAACGTCACCAACGACCAGTGGGAAGGAGCTTAAAGTTGGCGTGTCCACGGTCATGGAGTCGCCGTCCAATCAGCTTGAGCTTGAGGAACTGCTTGCGCTGACTCCGCCCTCCCCCTTCAGGGACTCCGTCGGGTCGGGAAGCGCCTCGCCAAGTTCTCCCGCTTCGGAAGCCGAAATGTCCGCAATTCCGCTTGTTCCGAAATACGATTGCCTGGTGCTCCGACACTACAGCCAGAGTTCGTCTTCATTATGAGGACCAGCATGGCGGACAGCAGAATGAAGAATGGAGCGCTAAATGGCGTAAATAATGTTGCCGGAGACGGACACGGCTTGAGTGTGTGTGTTTACATGTTCTCACCTTCGGACCAATGCAAAACCGGGCTCTGCCGCCCCTGCAGAGAAATATCTCCAACATCAGACCTGCAGTAGTTTCTCAGTCGTTCGTCTAGTTTGGCGTTCCGTTGGTCTGTTTTGGTAGTGGCCTTAAACAAACATGGCTTTCATCTAATTAGTGCTGTTTCTATGACTACGATATGTTGGTGTCCCCCCAAAAGGGTGTTGGTGGACGAACACACAGGGAGATCCACCTGCGTCACGGGGATGTTCCCGTACACGGACATTACAAGCCTTTTTTTGTTCCTTTCATCATCAAACAATGAGATTATTAAGGGCTGGAAAAAGACACGGCAGCAAAGGGAAAAGCCTGTTTAATTACACGTTGCTTTGCTCGTACCCGACTGCTGGTACACTGTAATAATTAAAGAGTCCGAGGTGACGTCTCCAATGCTTTCCAAGATTCAAACGCAATCTTTGAACAAAGTGCTTTGTTTGATGTACCACAGGACGGTGTGAGAGAGCAAACAGACAGATATTCAGACACATCAGTCATTGTCCATGATTTTCTCTTCTCCTTTTTCTCTCCCTCCTTTTCTCTTAATTCTTCCAGTTTTTTCCCCATTTTTCTACCTGCCTTTTTCAGGAACAGAGCATATATGGGTGAATCTAATGAAAACTGTCCAGATTATATGTGACCCTGGACCACAAAACCAGTCAAGAGTCGCACGGGTATGTTTGCGGGTATATTTTCAAATAGTTGTATCTCGACCAAATATTGTCCTATCCTAACAAACCATACATCAATGGAAAGCGTATTTATTCAGCTTTCAGGTGATGTATAAATCTCAATATCCAAAAAATTACCCATGTGACTGGTTTTGTGCTCCAGGGTCACATATATCACCCCAAAATTCTGCTTTTAGAAAATTAAACCTATTATAGGATCATAGGTGATAATTTTTGAAAATAATGTCACAATGCAATGATTTTAGGCTTAGGCTAATGAATAACAGGTTTAATTTCTTTTGGCTAAAATATATCTATTAATGGAGTGTCTATTTACACGCCTTGTTGGCAGAGGCTATTTACACTAACTCCGCCCACTGACGTCTGATTGGGCCAGACAAAACTACGGAAGATGCTGGATTGTCAATTATAGCAATATTAAGACGCATGATAGAAAGCTTTGACGCAAATCGATGCGAATTTGAATCTCTCTTTTCCCATCTCATATCAGATCGGAAAGGCATTTATTTTCAATAAACGTAGAAAATATTCAAAAAGTGGAAATAAAGTGTCTAATGTGTGTTTAATAATAAAGTGTTTATCAGTTAGAGTTTGGGGAAGGTGTAGGGAGGGCTTTATTGTCCCAATAAGCAATAGCGACAGCCATTTATTAACTTAGGTTAATTTATCAAAATAAATATAGATTTATTTGTACAAATTTAAATAAATAGATTTTATGCATTGTTAGATTGAATGGATCTCCACGTCAGAAATATCAGACAAATCAGATCTGACCCCGGACGCTGAATCCCTGCAAGCATCGCAAGAGCAAGGAAATAAGTAAAATAAGTAATATAAAATATAAAAATACATAATTTAATAATAATAATACAATTATGAATAAATATTAAAACATAAATTATATAAATCAAACAATATTATTAATAAATTATTAAATGATAAATCAAATGACAACTACATAAATGACTAATGATTATAAAATGCAATCATGAAATCATGTTAAATGTTTGCTCTCTTAAAGTAACACACACACACACACAGATTGTTATTGGGAATCCTTAGATCCTTCATTAATAAACAAATAGATGTATTTATTTGTATTTATTCAGTATATTTATTTTAAAATACATTAATTAATCCATTTAGTCAATCATATTAATTGTATTTAATTTTGGGGTGAACTGTGACCTGGACATGTTTTCATAATATTTACTTGCATTTTGTTTTTTTATATTATTATTTTTGTTGATTTAATTGTGGGACCAACCGCTGGAGCCAGATCCTATAACACACCTTGCCAAAATGTTGTGGTACCATGTTATAGTGATGGTATCAGATGGTAATACCATGGTACTTCCAAGAATACCACGGTACTTTTTTATTTACTTTTTTGTTAATGGCAAACTAGTGAATGAAACTCTGAACATGAACTACACAGACACAAATTCAATTGTGTAAGATGGTAGTGGGTGAAGTGACATCATATCGCCCCTAACAAACCAGTTCACTGTGGTTCATATCATTGATCTGTATCAAATCAGATCACTCAGTCAACAACGTTTTGGTCCAGTCAAAGTCAACATGGAATGAAAATGTTTACTTTCTTGACACATTTCTGGTGTTCTTTTGAACAAATGTATCTGTGCAAGTTAGTCACAAAGAAAAATAACTGAACAATGTATAAATTATGTCACATTACAGAAGTAGGCCTATAATGGGCAGCAAACTCCATTTCATGTTGACTTTAAATTATACTTTTCTCTATCAGAAGGGCTTTTATTATGTAATCTTAAACAGCTTATTTTCCTGAGCATCTATCTATCTATCTATCTATCTATCTATCTATCTATCTATCTATCTATCTATCTATCTATCTATCTATCTATCTATCTATCTATCTATCTATCTATCTATCTATCTATCTATCTATCTATCTATCCATCTATCCATCTTTCTATCTATCTCGTTTTGAATCATAAATGATATGAGTTATGTGTTCACCATGAAGCCATTCTAATCATTTTGATTGATCATTCCTATTGATTGTGTAAATATAAAGGGCATGCGGACAGCAACAAGTCTAGTAAAGTTTTGACAGTGTCTTATTGTTAAAGCTGAACAATTGCAGTCATTTTACACGGATTACACGAAGACGAAATAACAGAAGATTTTACGAGTCTAAAGATGTCTTTTCTTACCATTCCCTTGTGTACAGAACGTGCTTAGATGAATGTGAGGCTACTCAAGTGTCTAGCAATTATATGAAAAACAAAAAGAGAAATTTACAAGTAATATTTATCCTAATAGAGCTTTTAGTGCCAAAGGGGGGAGGGGGAGGGAGAAGGTGTGGCGAAATGTGTGTTTTTCGTAACATGATGATATGAATCGTTTTTATGGTGATGAGTATTCTTTTTATAAATATATATTATAAATATACCAGACTTTGGGACTCAAAGCAATACAAACCATACGCATACAAAGCACATCGGCTTTAGAAGTTTTCTAATCAATCCGAAACTTCTTTCTGTGAATGAGAAATCTTCCTCCGTCTCAATGCGTCATATTTCGGGGATTCAGGCCGCATCTACGTACCAGACACGTGTTTCAAAACGAGATGACTCGCATTTAAATCAATGCTTCTGTCTACACTAAAAACCATGAAAGCTTGTTTCCGCCACAGAATAAAGAAATTATGGGAACTAAAGTATTTTTTTAAAGGGGACCAAATATGCAAAATTCACTTTTATAAGGTGTTTGAACAGAGATGTTCACAGAGTGTGTAAACAAGCAGCCTATAATGGTAAAAATACACCCACTCCTTTTTTTACAATCCCCATAAATCATAAACAGACCAGCAACTCTTTTACATTTAAAGGGACACACAAAAAACAACATGTTTTTTCTCGCACCCAAACAGGCAAATTTGACAAGTTATAAATTATCTTCAGACACATTCTATCATTAGAATTATATTACATCTTGTGAAAAGGAGCATAATAGGTTCCCTTTAAGACTTTCATTCTCTCGCTATTGCTGTAGTTAACATCTCGCAATTCTGATGGTATTTCTACCAATTGGTCCCAAAAAAAACGTGCAATTCTGAGAAAAAAAGTCCGAAGACTAAAATATAAACTTGCAATTGCGAGAAATGAAATCAGAATTTGTGATTAAAGCTGCAATTATCTTTTCTTTTCTTTTTTCTGTGGCGGAAATAACGTCCATAATCTGCATAACCAGGCCAACACCAGACGTTTTTATTTTCTCCTAAAAACATTTTATTTTATTTAAAAATATCGTGCATTTGAATTACTTGCTGTTTTGTGAATTCATTTTTGTTATATTTAATTAAGTACTGACCAGCTAAGTATATGTTGTAGCAATACTTTAACATTATAATAATGAGTATATGATACTCCATGACAGTCACTTCCAGTGTAAACAGTCTCCTAAACCGGGCACAACACGATAAAGCGATCTCTTCCGGTAAGTGTTTTTCTGCGGTGTTGCCACATCCCAGATAGCGCATGTACGTCTGCAAGATGTCTGTTAAAGATCACTTCATCTGGAAAGCATCTGCTGTTTATTAACATCTGATAGACATCTTTAAGATGTCAGTTTAACATACATTCTAAATCATTACATGTTAAAGACATTTTCTAAACGTCTATTTGACATCTGACAGGAAACGTCCTATAGACGTATTGCAGATGAGCAAACACTAAAAAATACTTCTTCCAGATGTAAACACGCACATCAAATAGACGTCTCCGTGATGTAAGTGTGCTATCTGGGATCTCACTGGTCCGAAAATGCTGCTACGCATAACTGTATATTAGGAATAAAATATCTTCTATGATTGTGCAGCAGATCAGTGTGAGCAAACACATTGTTTGTCATTTGAAACTGATTAGGATAGTGTTTGGTAGATGAGCAATCTGCTGACGTATCAACGGACGCTGTGCGCGCGATGCTGTTTTCTAAGTAACGCCCAGTAAACAATTACCGTCTTTCAACGTTGAAATATGGTTGAAAATAAGTCAGTCCGCCTTGGACTGGTTTACGACGTGATTTCAACTAAGTAGTTTCGGCCGGACTGTTTGACTATGTGTTTTCAACTGATCATCTAAGAAAGTCTGTTAAACATGCTAAAATAACAGAGAAAAACAAACTACCAAACCATGTTCATTATTATCTCAAATAAATTTAAATAATTTTACATATTCCATCAAGACGTTGAAGATTGACTTGTTTTCAACGTTGAAAAGTCGTAATTAGACGTTGAAGGTTTACGTCTTTTCAGCGTCCAATAGACGACATTTTAGGTGGGCGATTTTTTAAGATGATGGAATAAGAATAAGGTTTTAAAATCTCGTTAAACTCGGTTGGCTGAACCGTCATCTTACTATACTGTGAGAAAATACTGTGGTCAGCGTAATTCATTCTTTCTCTTTGTTTTTGTCTACTGTAGCCTAATAACATAAATCAGGGGTCGTATTAAATCATAAACCTGTGTGTAATATTCCAGATGATATATAACACGTGTGTCATTTTGGTAATAAGCTTCAATGTTTTTGCGTCAGGTACACAGAAGCAGCCGGAGAGATTATTCAGATTTATTGCGGTACATTAGGAAGCAGCTGCGGTTTGTCAGGAAAGGCTTAAATTTCATTCGGCGAGATCAAAAACACCAAGCTTGAAAGACCCTGTGAAATATTGATAAATCTACCCCTGGAAGGCGATTTCTTCATTTTCTCAGTTTCTGTTAGCGGTTTTCTCTTCATTAAGTGAGTTTATGAGCATGACAGATACATTTGTAGGAGCTCTGGGTTGAATGTCAATGTTGCTGCCTATATTAGACTCACATTGATGTTTACATTTTGCTACTTCATGATGCTTGCTGGAGTACATGAGATCTTTTATTAGTGCTACTGTGTGAAACACAATCGTTTGGCGTTCGCACAGGTTCGCGACTGAAGGACGAAACCAACTCTGTGACTCCATCTCAAGTGCTAACATCTTTTTGTGCATAATTCTTTACTCTCAAGTGAGTGGTTATATTTTTGTTATATCTATATCTATATATTGGGACTTGTGTTTGCTGATTCTCTGATGTAGAGATTCTGTGGATTGTTGATCATCATTGACGTGGTACTGAAGATTACTTTTGTTGACATTTGTTGATATTCCAGTTTCTTGCAGCTTTGTGGGGAAAATAAAAATGTGAGAAAATGCTTACAGCTGTACAAAATCTTTTGTTTCTCCCTTTTTCTTGACATGGAAACCTTTGTGGTGTGGTATTAAATCTTTCCAGTCATTATTAAAAATATGGAATAAGTCCACCTGTCTCTGAGAATTAATGACTCTTGACTTTTCCTACTTGGAAAAGCAGAACTTAAGTTCTTCAGTTCACCCAAAAATTTAAATTATCCCATAGTTTACTCACCCTCAAGCCTAGGTGTACTGTAAATGACTTTATTCTTTCAGACGAATACAATCAGAGTTATATCAATAAATATCCTGGCTCTTCCAAGCTTTATAATGGCAGTGAATGGTAACTGGGATTTTGAAGTCCAGAAAAAGTGCATCCATCCATCATAAAAGTAATCCATACGGCACATAATCACTGGCTTCTGTAACAGCTGTACACGAGTCGAGTACAGGCGGAAGAGTGACCTCTGACCCGACGCATGACGTGTATTGATGAACGCGGAAGCACAGAGGAAAGAGCGAAACATAACCAGCATGAATTAGAAGTCTAAAACGAGAGTATTTAAAGAGAAATGTGGGAGGAGCTTGAGTTTGTTGCCCAGCCCTGTTTGTTTGGACCGCGAGACGCGTCGACGGTTAACGATTCTCCAGACTTGTGTACGGACGTTACCAGAAGCCAGTGATTTTTATAAATTCAGTGAGTTTATAAAGTTATAAATATGGATATTTGATTAACAAAAACGCATCGCTTCGCTTCAGAAGGCCTTTATTAACCCCCTGGGGTCGTATGGATTACTTTTATGATGGATGGATGTGCTTTTTTTGGGCTTCAAAATTGGTAGCTGCTTTTATCAGTGTATTCAAGGCATGCATTCAAACCCATGCCCTGACACCGCATGCTCTAATGTTTGAGCTACAGGAAAGCTGGTTTAATTGTGTCTTTTAAACAAATAAAAACGTCAATAAGTCAATGTTCCTATATTGTATGATAATCAAACCTGTTTAACAAACATCTAAAGAATGTGTAAAACAGTAAATGATCTTCTAATCGCAGATCGTTTAGTTTCTTTACACATCTTCCGTCTTATGGACGACCGTCTGAGATATTGCACTCTCATAAATTGACTGTAACCTGTTATTATTGGTTGACTGGTTAAATATGACGCTATTGAATAAAGACTGTAATTGTATTTCTCCATATCAGAGCTCATAACATCCACCAGACTCCACAATGAGCCTCATTCATCACACACGAGCAGAATGAGCTTGTGTGCGAATCGTTCAAGCAATCATTCTTACGTAAACTGTCGCATTGAATTGAATTTTACAATTTACGTAAGAATAGTTTTGGTTCAGGAGAAAAATATTCAAACTCTGAAGCAGCAACAGACTGATAAACATATGAATGAAAGTGCGTCAGTATAATTTCCCATCACTCAAACAAATGTCTTGCTCTCACCCCCACACATACACAGGCCATGGCTTGTGTAGAAGTGGGCGGTAGTTTCCATTATCCAGTTTTCATTCTCTTTTAAAGACTTGGCATCATAAATACCCCTGGCTCCTCTCCTCTCATGTAGAGAAATGCAATGCCATATAGGGTTTTTTTCCCACTCTGTGCCCTTATGACTTGACAAATCCAAAGCATTCATGAAATATATAAATAAACAAAAATGCAGAGAGAAAGAAAGCAGGCGACGATATCTGAAAAAAATCTCTCTCTGTGGAGAGGATTGAAAGTGTATTGATGTGAAAGATGTCGCCGGCAGCCAATCGAAAAGATTCAACACTGTCAATGGATTTGAGCTTTATAAACACAGACATTACTCACATGTTATTGCCCAGGGGTCTCATTTATAAAACTGTTCGTAGGAAGTGCATGTGCGCCCGAAAGCCAAAAATGGCGTATGCCAAAAAATTTAGACTTATAAAACCGATTGTACGCCAGAATCTGCACAAAATTCCCTTTATAAATCCCAGTTAGCGGAAGATTGTGCGCACATGTGTCTCCACCCCAAAATAACTATATATGGAGCTTATACAATGCCTTGTTTTACTATGCATATCCTCGTCTACATATCATTTGCATATGCATATTCATCCACGTGATACCATGTTTAACGGTACAAGACATTAGAAAAATATGAGATACGGATGTGTCGTCACGTTATCTCAATTCCAGCAATATTTGCTTAGTATCAGTCTATTTCAGTTGCCTCAAAATAGCAACGTGCCAACAATGCGCCTGAACACACATAGTTTTCAGACCAGCAGCCCATGGGCAAAAAGATGGGTGCAAATGCATTTGCTATTTAAACAACGTGGCGCACGACGTGAAAATGATAACTGCGTCAGGCTGAAACTAGCAAAATAGCTGCATTGCGCCGGATGTATGATAGGGCCCTTAAAGTGTCTTTCCTTCATCTGTCGTCAGTCCCTCAGCTCACCATCGGTGTCGCCAAACTACTCCGTCTCCAAAATATTTGTACGCATTGGTCAGATTTTGCGTGCAAGTGCACAAATTTTTCCGTCAAGTTAGTTTTTATAAATCACAACTTATGCGTGGGAAGTGGCGTACGCCTCTTTCAGGGCCTGTTTTGTGTGACGCAGCGGTTATAAATGAGGCCCCTGACCTTTAAATGGAAGAGTCTGGCCTTGGGGACGAATACTCTGAGTTTCATTTCTGTTCCATTAGTTTCAGCGATACTGGAGAACAAAAGACATTTTCAGCTGCTAATTTATTAGTTATTTTGGGGATTTGTCATGCAGTAGAGGTCTTTTGCTCTAAAGCGCTGCATGTGCTGCAAAAACAGCTTCCCTGGAGCTTTTGTTTCTCACTCCCGATCGTATCTCAGCAACTCTTGCCCTGCATGAGACCTTTATTTTACCAGCCCAGATCATTAACCAACAGACCAGCCGTGCACTCCATCATTTCAGATGTGTGTTTCACTTCCCAGCTCATTTATCAGCACCACACACACACACACACACACACACACACACACACACACACACACACACACACACACACACACATATGGCAAACTCATGTGAGCGAGCATGTGACTGAACATATGTTCAATATATAGTACTAGCATCCTGCTTACTGTACAGTATATACTATATATGTAGTATGTAAAAATAAACCAGTGTGGAGGTCACATGACCTGACTGAGCAAGTTATAAATACAGTTCTTTGCATTTTTAACTGCATTTAGTGTAAAAAAAGTATTTACTTTTGGCAGTCCAGTCAATCCAATCACGATTAATCGCATCCAAAATAAAAGTTTGTTTTCATAATATATGTGTGTACTGTGTGTATTTATATATACAAAATAATTATACACACATGCATGTATAAGGAAATTTTGTTTGTTTATATATAAAATATGTATAAATGTATATACAGTATATACATGCAAATATTTCTTAAATATATACATGCAGGCGTGTGTGTGACAGCAGATGGCAAGCTTATGTAATTACGTGTGGGCGAGAGCAACGAACAGCAACACGTTTCAATTCAAGACCCCGAGATCGCATGTCACTCAAACACACACACACCAGGAAAATGTGTGGTGATCACACTAATCACATACAAGACCACTTCAGAAACACACACACACACACACACACACACACACACACACACACACACACACACACACACACAGCTGTTAATCTGAAGTGCCCCCACACTTGAAGCTCCTCCAGACGAGTGTGTAATGTTGCATTGGTCTTAAATGCTGCTTGCTTCCTGTTTCATCTCTGTAATTTAACTTGTACTATATGTGCTCATCTGTAACAGCAGAACATAATAATGAATAATAATAATGGCTTTGTTAAAATGCATGCTACCACACTATTTCTGCAGTATAAAGTATGTATTCTGTGCCTACATACACTGTCAGAAAAATCTGCACATTATCTTGTACATTATCAACCCCTATAAGGTGCACTAACAATACCAAGATAACGTGATTGATGCATATATTTGCAAAATGTATACCTTGAATATACTAAGTTGCCTTGCCCTTGTGAAAAATATGTACAATTTTGCATACTTTTAAAAAGAGTACTTAGTATGGAAATAATATACTTTAAGAGTAAACTGTATTGTGGACTAAATGTATTGTTTTCAGACATGTAATTGCATGTTATTTAGAATTAAAGGAATAAAATGATTGACTACAGGAGAACGTTAAATGCAAATGTATTGTGGTTTAAACTTAAATTAAAGTCCCCCTGTAGTCAATAATTTTATCACTTAAAACTCATCTTTGATCACAAAATGACATATTTAAAAGTTTTTTCCTTTAAAAAAAATGATGCACACCTTAAAATAGCTTGAATGTAACTCGACACCCTTGCCTCATTTAGTTCTATGAATATGCAAATGAGCCCCGCCTCCACTCACTCACAGCAGCGCAGAGATCCACTCTTTGACGATCACACGTTCATCTGATTGGTTACAAGGTAGTTCGTGACACACCAGAAACACCACACCAGAAACACCAGCGATTTCAAACTGTGTTTTTAAGACTGTCTTTGGTTCACTGCAGTTTTAAGGAGAAAATACTCAGCAATGCTGTCGACTTATGAATTTACACATAATTTGTCTTAAAGCATATTAAAAACACCACATAGACATATTAACAACATTAGAAACTTCACCACATGGGCACTTTAAATGCAACTAGTTGAACCATTTAAGCAGGACTTAAGTACACCTTTATATGTAATTTCATAATTATGAGTATTGTCTTATGCAATGTAGAACATTTAAAATATATTAACTTTAAATGTAATATCAAATAACACACACAGTTAAAATGATAATACTTTACATGTGCTTTAGTATGTTGGTCAACACATCAAAATGAAATAAGTGTACTTTCAAGCATGAAAAGATTAAAACATTTATTTAAAATGTAAATTTAAATTTCAGCCTGACGCAGTTATCATTTTCACGTCATGTGCCACGTTGTTTAAATAGCAAATGCATTTGTGTGCCCATGGGCTGCTGGTCTGAAAACGAGGTGTGTTCTGGCGCATTGTTGGCACGTTGCTATTGAGGAACTGAAATAGATTGCGCCATTGACTTTAGACCAGCTTTCAGTTGGTCGATGGCTCAGTCTATTTCAGTTGCCTCAAAATAGCAACGTGCCAACAATGCGCCTGAACACATCTCGTTCACAATAGTTCAGTATTTTTTTTTTTTTGTTATTTAAAGAGCGCGTTAGTAATATGCGCCTATAGGCAGGTCCACAACAAGCGTGCTTTGTCCCGTTGATGGTCTGCTTGCTCGCTTTAACCTTGCGCATGAGCAGATTAATTTCCTCGCTAAAGAAGCGCTCAGTTTTTACGCTTGCAAATTCCGCCATGAAAATAGCGAATCCACCATGGCGCAAGCGCAACTGTGGCTTTTAAAGGGAATGGGAGATGAGACTCTGATTGGTTTATTGCACGTTACGCCCTAAGAGAATAGGGACAACCCTTTTAGACCATGCACCGCATGCGCCGTTTATTTTTCCCGTCATTAAACTAGCAAAAGTGGATTCGGACACGCACTAAGTGCACTTGCGCCCTGCACTTTAGACCATGCGCTTAGATCGTTAAAATAGGGCCTATAGTCATGATAGTGTACTCACTTTAAGTACACTTCAATGGCCTTTTATTTCATTAATATTATATTATCTGCAAGTACAGTTGTTTTAAAATATACTTTTATGATTTTAAGTGCTACAAGTGCACATTCAAATAAGCACACTGATTACTTTTTCACATTCTGTCAAAACCATGAATGCAAATGTACCACATTTACCAATATGTGCAGTATACAATACAATAGAGCATGCTACGCTGGGAATCCAGTCCCAATGCATCCCACAATGCAATCATGCCCAGTGTGACGACTGAACCAAAGGTGACATCTCTTTCACCTCATTATTTGATCCGGCCACCAAAAGTTAATGTTTGATGTACTATTTGATAAATAGTATGCAGTGCAGTATGCTAGTACTGTGATCTCTTCTATTCATTTCCCATTTTATATTTCACAGCGACAGGAATCTGTTCTGAAATCATCTTCTCATTAGTGTCACTGATACGGCGACGACTGAAAACAATATTCTGGCAGACGAAACCCTAGTGCCACATCAGGACTCCAAATAAAACAGCTGTTTTAAAGTGGACACACTCAAACTCTCACTTCCTTCTGTTTCTCACTGTCTTCCACACACACACTGGCAGTGCTGTACATCTAAATAGCCCGAGTGACTAATTCCTGTGCATTTGAGCTCACTGCGCTGTCTATTCTGGGCTGTTAGGATGGAGTGTGTGAATCATAGTCGTTGTGGTAATTGCTCCTCTTTGTCTTCCCCCACCCTGCTCTGTTCTGATTGGTTAATGAGGCTCGTTAAAAGCCCCGGCTTGTTCATTCAGTAGAAGAGACAGCTGAGCTCAGAGGGGGACGTCAGATGGCCTTTTCTGTCTTAAACAGCTCTAAATTTAATCAGCCAATAGCATTTAGGAAAAAATAGCACTTCATACATTAAGTTTGTTTACTGCATCATTACGTGTTTAAAGCACTAATGGCCCGAGGAAGTTTTCCTTCATACAGCAGCGGGGCACATTATTGTTCCCAAAGGTCAAAATGTGTGCAATGCTGCTAAAAATCTTATAATAAATGAATGTGTGTGTGCTTTATGCACCCGACGGAAGGAGCGCCTGTTTTTTGTTTTCTCATCCTAATGAAATTCTCTTGGATGTTTTTCAACCCTCAGGTGCTGAACACTTGCATCTGTCTTAAACAGCATCTAATTAGTTCGGTAATGAATCGCTACCACCTTTATAGCAACTATTTTACAATATAGACAGTTGACAATTCAAAAGAGGTCGATATTTCAGAAACTTACGTTACCTCTGGAACAACTCGACGCGCAGCATTCACCACTCAAACTCAGCCCACAGGTCACATAATGAAAAGTTTGTATATCCCAAAAATTAAATTAAATAAAAGTTGCTACCCATGCTAACATGAACACTAAGCTTTTCCCTCCAAAAATATAGCCTAAACTTATCTAAGTAATTAGTAATATACAGTATTTCGTTGTCACCCTGCCTCTCCAAATGCAAAACTGACATTAACAAAATGCAATAACAGCTGAAAAAGTACTTGGGTGTGTGTTTTATTTTATATTTACCGTTCAATAATGCAATCGCTGTCTGTCCCATAGAAGAACATGACAGCCAGCGTGTGTTTTGGAACTATTGGGGCTTACATGAACCACGTGACAGCCATAGCGGCGACATCAAAGAGTGTCGCAACTCTTTCTCTCTATGGCTCTGCACGTACCATTACACCATATGATTACACCGCTAATATTAAGTGTTCTGTCTATAGGCTGTGTCCTTACAAAGTGACATTGCCACCTACTGGCCTGGCAGAATAATACAGTGTTTCTAGTCGTTTTTTTTTTTTTTTTTTTTTTTTGCGGATTGTTTTGACAACGTTGTGTACAAAGGAAAACACAAAGAAAAAATGCTTCAGTTTTTAGTACATCGTTATCATGTAAACGTACCCTTAAAAAATTAAATGTGTAAGCAAAGAGCTGAAACTTTCATTCACAGGGCCCAAAACAGTTAGTGAGCGTTGCCACCCGTCCCGGTTTTCCAGGAGTTGTTCTCTTTTTTGAGCGACAGTCCCGGAAAATTTATATTCTTTTATTCTTTTTTTGTGAAAATGTACTTCTAAAGTAGAATTTCCTGGTTTTTCTTCTACTGTTACTGCAGAGCTGCCACACTGACACTTTTTTTCACACGCTCTCACGCCACACATCCATTTTCTCACGCACAGAAAAATCACGAAGCAAAGAGGACACGGAAACCGACAGACTAGACAGAGCAGGTTAGTTATGATATCCATTTTATTACGAAATTCAAACAATAAACAACGTTTTGGCATTTGTAAATGTGACGTGGAAGATCCCTAGCGGCACGTGAACCGATCATCTCTAACTAATAGGCTAGTAAATAAACACGAATGAACAATGTTAAAAGAAACAGTACAACTTACCGAAATGTATATTCATCATACATAATATCGATCAATCAGTGTTTTTCAACCGTGGAAAGGGTCAATAAAACAGCTGGAAAACAACTGTCACATAACATTACCTCATGCAGGAAAGCCATTTGATGACCATAATATGGGCTATAGCACGCAGTTGGCTAGAAAAAATAGCCTAGGCCCTAGAGAGTAATTTGCTAAACATGTGTAGGCTACTATATTACATATTTATTATATTTTTACTTATTAAATAAAGTTGTTATTATAATAAAAAACGCATTATATTTAATCTGAGTTAATTTTTTAACCTTAAATAATACTACCAGCTGATAAGGGCTCTCTGTATGTTTACAGCATTAGGCTAGGTGAGATTTCTTTCTTGAGAAAAATTAATGCCTACAGTATCTTGTGTACCTAATATTTATCCAAATTAGACAATTAAATCAAATCACAAGAATTGATCTGAATTGAAATCCTGAAATTTGTTTCAAGCTATAATAAAAAAACGCAGCTTACCAGAAATTGTACCATAAACATTTCAACATGTTGTCACTAAACCTAATACAATTTAGTTTAGTTACTAAAATGTTTTGACAATCACAATACACTTAGGCCTATTGTGATGCAAGATTATTATTTTTTACAGTTAAAAATTTCAGTTAAATATGAAGGAATAACAGCGCTGGAAAATCATGCAAAAACAGTGACCCATCAAACATTTGAAATAAGTGAGAAGTGAAACGAGTGAAATCCTCACTACATGTCCTTTGGTTGTTTTGCTGATAAATCGGTTATAAAATCAGAAGTGTGTGACTCAGGTTTCAAAGGTCATGAATTTTCACTTCACTAAAGATCTGCCTTGAGTCTTATGTAATTCGAAGATACTTTGGAGACATTTGGTGAAAACATTCAAATTCAACACGAAACAACATTTGCAATAAACTTTACTTCAGCAGTGTGATTATTTCAGACTGAAAGGGTTGTTATTTTTGTTTGTAAATTGTTGTGATTATGTCAGTGACACTGTAAATGCATGACCAAATGTGTTTGTCTCTTCATATGATGAATAGCCTACGTTAACATGCGTGTGCATTCTTATGTGATTGAATTAATGTGTGTATGTCATGATAATTATTATGTGTGTGATATAATCAAATGCGTCTGTTTGTATGATGATGAATGGCTTTCTGTGGAAGTGATATAATTACTTTAGTGCGCGCGCTTACTGGCATGTCACATGACTCGTGTCATATGATCATTGCTGTATAAGTTCAGGAGCACGCGGCTGGGCAACAACATAGTTTCAGTCTTGCAGATGCGCGGAAGGACGAGAAGGACACACACACCTGTTTCCTTGCGTCCGATCATTATTAAAACCCCCGCGCGCTGCATCGTTTAGTCATTTACTCCGTTATATCTGCTGTCGGGCGTCGTAAGGATGCGCGCGCTCTCCGTCATTGTTTTGCTTGTGTTTGTCGGCGGGTCCGCGGCCGATACTCCTGCTAACTGCACCTATGAGGACCTGCTGGGCACCTGGATCTTCAGTGTGTCTGATGTGGGGCAGGATCGGACCATCGACTGCTCCAGCACAGGTCAGATCAGACAACCATTGTTCACCTTTTCTCATTAACAAGGAAGTTTACTAATGTTTACTTTCGGTTTCATGTTGAGGGTTTCCCCTCCTGTGTGCATCTTTTCATATAATTGCCCTATTGTTTTGTATACACTACCATACAACACAACTCTGCTACTGTTTTGATACCATGGTACAGTGATTAGATCATCAGTAATTTGATATGTAGCCTACCATGCTTCTACTACATTTTACCATGATTAGACTATACTAGACCTTATTCAAAGCAGCGCCATCTTTGTGAGAGTAAAGTTAGCTTATCGTTTGACATTCGGTTTCATTCATCGGTTTGCAGCCCAAACCAACTCAGATATACATAAACATATACCCTTTTCATAGCACAAGGCTTAATTTCAAGAAATTAGCCCTATAAAGCAATTTAAATGTATGATATTGTGATATCAAACTAATAGTTAAATGTTAAGAAAAATATCCCTTTTATTGCACAGGGCTGTTTTTGGAATTCGCTTTTTATGTTTTATAATAATTTTGGAGATTTTAAATGTATGAAATACTGTAAATCCATGAAACTATACAACACCGTTTGACCTAAAGATATCACACTTACTCAGAATATTATTACCTCTATTGCACAAGTCTTGTTGTTCAGATTATTAATCTGGTGTTATATTACTAAACCCATTTAAATCCATTAAACTACAACACCGTTAGACCTAAAGGTATCAAACCAACTTTACGCAGTGCTATTATTTACATTCTCTACATTCAATGCTCTGAAATAAACTTGGCTGACTGTTGAACAGGGAAGCCGGTGAGAACGGTGACTGTGGACCTGCAGAAGTTGTCTGTATCTGTGGATGATCTCGGACACACTGGGTTCTTCACGCTCATCTATAACCAGGGCTTTGAAGTGGTGATCAATGACTACAAATGGTTCGGGTTTTTCAAGGTAAGCGTGATAAGACACTTTTAGTCTCAGATGACACCACATGACTGATCAGATGACTGGGGTTTCACAACACTAGGGAAATTCTGACATCAGCTCTTTTGTGTTTCATTGGTCTCGACTTAAATGTGGTATGACCAGAGGCGTACCAACACTGAGTAGGGCTATATATATATATATATATATATATATATATATATATATATATATATATATACACATAGGCTATGTATGTGTGTATTATAAATAATATATATGATTTTTTTTGTTATCTTCATTACCTAGAGATATTATTATACAAAATTCAAAAAGTAGTCAAAACACAGAACATAAGTTTAATTTTTACAACATTATGTGCTTATTTTTTTAATTAACAAAATGTCAATCTTCATCTTTATACCAGAAGATACAATACAACAATCTTCAAGATACAATAAATCTTCAAATGTGTAACAGATTGTCACCTTAAAAACAGTCATTTGCGTGGTGGAACAAGCAATGCGATTTAGAAATATATAGTTAGCATCTTAATTTAATCTTTGTTTTATTATTTTATTAGTTCAGTAACTAGTTGTTAACTCCACTAATTTAATGTAAAGAGCTGGATACTTATTACTAATTAAATAATGCCAACTATATGTATTGATTAGAGTTGCTATAGACTAAAGATTTTTCTAGTCGACGACTAGTCTTTCATTTAAGCAGTCGCACGTTTATATTAATTTCTGCTTGAATACTGATTATTATTGCGCGTTTATTGCTCACAATATATATTTTTTTTTTAAATAATTTTGTAAAATAAAATAAAACAATCAATTGGACCCTAAATGAAAGTGTTGCCTTATTTTTCTTTCTCTGTGTGTGTAGTATACCCAGCAGGGTTCAGAGGTGACCAGTTACTGCGATCAGACGCTGCCTGGTTGGGTTCATGATGTTTTGGGGAATAACTGGGCCTGTTTCACTGGGAAGAAGGTGCAGCCCATCCCACCCCGAATCGACCGCAATCACATGCTTGGATTCGATCACCAGCTGTGAGTGTTTGATTGTGTCAGCTGTGTTTGTGATTGTCTCTTATCTCGCTGTCTACCTTGATAAGATCTCATGTGATTTCATCTCCCCTGCAATGAATGAATGAATGAATGAATGAATGAATGAATGAATGAATGAATGAATGAATGAATGAATGAATGGTTTATTGATAACAAACGTCTTGTATGATCTCTAGGCTCATGAAGTTGCCATACACAAACAACATGGAGTTTGTGGATCAGATCAACTCTGTCCAGAAGTCCTGGAAAGCGACGTCGTACAGTCTCCATGAGACCTTCACTATACAGGAGATGCTGAGAAGATCAGGAGGACGTGCCTCCAAGATCCCACGGTACACACACTTTCATTGGCCCAGTCAGGCTTCTGTGTATAAATGAATAATGGATGCCTTTAAAACTGATTTCAAGCTCAGAATATCTGGTGCAATTTATTTAGAAGTAGGGCTGGGCCAAAAATGTACTTTTTTTTTTTTTTTTTTTTTTTAAATCTATTCTCATTTTGATCAACCGACGTTGTTAATGTTTAACCGATGTTCTTAAATCTCAAGAAAATATTTTAGTCCATGCTGATTTCAGTTAATGCATGAACAAAACTTCACTAAACCGACTGACTGTACAAAATTTATCTCCAAATGAATCGATAGAAGCTTGTTTTCGTCACGGAATAAAACAATTTAAAAGGTAATTGCGACTTCTTATCTCACAATTGTGACTTCTTTTTCTTTTTTTTTCTTGTGAGATATAAACTCGTAATTGCGAGTTTAATAAAGTCCAATTTTGAGGAAATAAAGACTGACTTCACGTAACTCTGAGAAAAGAAGTCAGAATTGTAAGATGCAAACTCTCAATTATCTTTATTTCTTTTATGTATTCTGTGGCGGAAACAAGCTTCCATATTACATAATAATAATAATAGCAGCACAATTTTATTAACAAGATAAATGGTCAATTAATGAGATTTCTCGCTTGCACTTCTATTCTAAACAAGTAGAAAAAATAGAATAGAGAATAGACCTGGCCAGTATATTGTCTATTTAAAGCCTATGTCAAGTCTAGAGTTGTTGATTTGAAGTACTATAAATTAATGAATGCTATGACATCTGAAATGGAATGGTGCTATAAAAAATATTCTGGAAGGGGATTTATTAATTTTTTTGCGTTGAGGGGTTTACTTTAGTTTTTTTTTTTTTTTGGGGGGGGGGGGGGATTTGTCAAATTGATTGTATGGAATAAAAGTATTTATAAAAATCTCCCTCTCTCTCTCTCAGACGTGTCAGGCCTGTGACCGTTGCTGCAGACAGTAAGATGGCAGCTGGTCTTCCAGAACAATGGGACTGGAGAAACGTGAACGGACTCAGTTATGTCAGCCCTGTCCGCAACCAAGGTGTGTGTGTGAGAGGGGAAATACTGCAACCAAAACAGTTGCTTCAGTCAGTGTTTGCTCAGAGCTGAACATGTCATTTATATCAAAAACGTCTTCAATACAGTGCTTTACCACCTACAGTTGAGTCAGTCTTGGGATTAACATCAAGATGCTACTATTGATTGTGTTCAATCTGAAATCCTGGGAGTGTGTGTGTTATTGACAGTTCTTACTGGAACAGCCTGACAAATCATGCTAGAAACACTACCAGGAAATTACAAGCGCTTCCTCTATTGTGTTTGGCTCTTTCTCATGTTTTCCCCAGCAAACTTTATTTAAACATTTAATATTTTATTTATTTTTAAATTTAAGTGTATAAAAATGATTAAATTTAAGTTTCTGGAGAGGCCACCATTTCTTTTTGCCCTCATAAAAAGTGCAGGGATGTTTTTTAATGTCTATGATCTGTCTTATTTCAGTATTATAATGTCTATTATAGTGCATAATACTTTGAATTAGCTTGTATTTAAATTTTTTTAGTCTTAGTCTTTTTTTTTTTTCTTTTTTTTTTTTTACTTTTGTATACTAGGGTGTAACTTTTTTACCAGCTTGTAAATGTGAATTATTTTGTACTGAAAAATATTGCGGTTCTTTGAGCAAGTTGGTTGGTTCTTGTCATTAACTTGTGTATTTAAAACCTGACTTTTTCATAAGATACCTGACCATTTTTGACCCTGGAACGGTTCTCCTCACAGTCTGTTTTGGATTTGTATGTTTCCACTTGCTCTTGGGTTTAAAGTCTCATCTTCACTAGTCCGTCTTGTACAGTCGAAGAGAAACAGACGCATATTTCTCATGTCTTCTCTCTGAAATGAGCGCGAGTGGATGATCGGCTCTTCAGGCGCTGGTTGCCGTGTCTGGAGTGGCTCTTCCCTTTCAGAGTCCGATAGCGTCTGCCTTTTAAGAGCTCCTTCAGAAGCTCGGGATACATTAGAGAAGGACGGAGAGAGGATTAAAGGAGGTTTCTGTAGGATGGGGAAATGAGGTTGTGAATTGGCCTTTTTCACCTGTAAATGATTTCTTCTCTTCTTTCTCAAGCTCAATGCGGCAGCTGTTACTCTTTTGCCACTATGGGAATGCTTGAAGCCCGAGTCCGGATCCAGACGAACAACACCCAGCAGCCAGTGTTCAGTCCTCAGCAAGTGGTGTCCTGCTCCCAGTATTCTCAGGGTAAAAGCATGCGTTGATGCCCTGAGGCAAATGTTTAATATGACCCGTATCTGTGCCGAACTTCAGAGGGCCGTCTGCGTATTTCCAGTTATAAAACTGTGAATGTTTGCTTTTCCAAAACCCTCAGGATTATGGTTACACAATCAGATTGAGATCAGAATGGATTCATTGTGTAAATGTTTGACTTGGTGCCCCCTCTCCCCCTCCCCCCCCCCCCTTGTAGGTTTTGTAAGAAAAGAAAAAATTGTTAACTCTTTATTTTACAGTGCCCTTCATGTACTTACTGTAGTAACAACAGTAATTTATGCATTATTACATGCAACTAAACCTTATCCTAAACTAGTAAGTACATGTTGTTTATTGATATTGCTCCATATTTAAATGCATAATTTCACTGGTTACTTAGGCTTTACAAGGTTTTTTTTTTTTTTTTTTTTTTTTTTTAGGGATATAGACACGTATGTGTTAATACATTGCAAAGCTTTAATGAAAATAAAACATTGTTCGGGTTTGTAAAGTTTCAGGATAAATGCTTTTTTATTTTTTTAACTACATTAAAAATGGGAGAGGAATGAACAAACTATGCTTGAAAGGATGTTTATATACGTTTTTAGATTTAGTTTATGTGCATGCTATCGTTTTTACTAATAATGGATATCATCATCCATTATTATTAATAGCAACAATTCTGTTGTTTGTTATATACCATACAAATTATTTTAGAATTTGTTGCATTTGTCATAATCAAATATATAACATTTTAAAATGTCTTTTTTTTTTTATATAATTGTGCAATTAAATGGATGTTCTGCAGTTCAAGTTTTGGATTTCTAAGTGTTTTGTCTTCTGTACAGGTTGTGATGGAGGTTTCCCATACCTGATTGGTAAATACATCCAGGACTTCGGCATTGTGGAGGAGAACTGTTTCCCGTACACCGGAGATGATTCTCCCTGCAAAGTCCCTGAGAAATGCACACGCTGGTATGCCTCCGAGTATCACTACGTGGGTGGTTTTTACGGGGGATGCAGCGAGGAGGCCATGATGCTGGAGCTGGTCAAGAACGGCCCCATGGGAGTGGCACTGGAGGTGTACCCAGACTTCATGAACTATAAAGAGGGCATCTACCATCACACCTTCCTCCGCGACTCCAACAATCCCTTTGAGCTGACCAATCATGCCGTGTTGTTGGTGGGGTACGGGAAGTGCCATAAGACCGGGGAGAAATACTGGATCGTGAAGAACAGCTGGGGATCCAACTGGGGCGAGAACGGGTTTTTCAAAATCCGTCGTGGAACGGATGAGTGTGCCATTGAGAGCATTGCTGTGGCGGCTACGCCAATCTCCAAACTTTGAGCGCGTGTAGATGAATGGGTCAGTTAAAGCAAGCACAGCCAGAGTCATGTTTCTGAGCATTTTTATAATCGCACTTCTGCAGCCTAAAAAAGGGAAAACTGTGCTTTTTTTAATTTTATTTTAACTTTGTTACCTAGTTGAAAACTTAAACGTGTTTCTTTTTCTCCATGACCTGAAGGTTAGGTGATGAAAGAAGCCATGTAGAATAGTAACTTCACAGTCTTGTAATTCATCTTTCTCTCTTTCAGGTTCGTTTTAATAGCAAACGGTGTGAAATTACAAGACCTGATAGACTTGATTCGGTCTCACTTCTCAAACATTAAATAAATAAAAAAAACGCTTTGAAGCAGTTTTAGTTTTTTTTTTTTTTTTAGCTTCGAGGTTCTCCTCTTTGGTCTGGTTCCATGTGATATTTGACGTCAACTCCAGAGCGTTGACGTTTCCTGTCACTGACCTCTAGGGAATTTGCTCATCTTCTGTGCCTTTTAGTTCTATGCCTTCTGATGCCAGCAGCTCTTTTACAGAACAATAGTGGAGCCACTCGGTTTCCATCCCTTCAACTTGAAGCATCTAGTCAAGATGTTCGTTTTGCTCAGATCCACATGAGAATGAATCTTAAAGCTTGAAAATCCCCCAGATGCCATCTTCCTCTTTTCCTCTGAATACCTGGAAAAACTCTTGCTCTGATTCAGTCTCATGTTTTTGTCTTGGGTCACCTGCACTTCCAATTGTTACTGTCAGCCAAAAGCAACCCTGTCTAGAGTCTAGTTATGGTTTTAAATTGATGTAATCATTTTAATCTAGAGGCAAGACCTACATGCATTTTGCTGTGTTTTGTTGCAACTGACCTCCTGAGAGAAAGAGACCTCGTGTCCTTTTTGTTTTTGTTCTGTTAGCGTGGATTTCCAAAAGGACAGTGACATAAATTGGCAATTTAATTTTGTGTTTTTAGAAGAAAAAAAGGGATTTTAGATTTTGGTTGATCCATGTGAGCTCTGAATGTCACATTTGCACTCTTCTGTATACATTTTTGCACCACTGTTTTAATTGGACAAGAGGTCATTTTGTATTCCGAGAATATCAAGTTGGCAATTGTCCACAGGAAAATCCATACTTCTGGTTTAATGAACAATCACTCGAATCGCAATAGACAAAAGGGATGTGCATTATATTTTGAGTCCTGTCAGGGTATTTGCCAAAAGACAAGCTGCTCAGGACTTTTTTAATATTTTGCCTTTGTGTCTGTTTCATGATCTTTAATAAATTTGCTTTTAATGATATGTTTGACTTCAGGTGTACTTGACTTTGTGTTGCATTAATGCTTAATACATGAGATCAGACTTGTATAAATTACAGCCATAAATGATATCAAATCCAATTCAAATAGACTCTGTTCAGAATTTAAGAAGGGTTTGGTAAATCAGGATGTAATGCAACTGACATTTATCAAAGTCTGACGTCACGCATCGCCTTTCCAGGTCCAATCTATCAGATGGCAAACAGCAAACTGTGCTAATATACACTCGCAGTGTGCTGTAATACTACTGAAGAGCCATGATCCTAACCTTTATCTTCATAACAAAATTTCAGCTTTTTATGTTAAAGTTTTTTATGAATTGTTAGAGAATGGGCTTTGTTGAGAGTCACATGAACAAGAGTTCACGGTCTCATCGCATCCGCTTGTCAGAGAAAGTTAACGGCAGTATAAACCGACAGTCTCTGGACACTTGTTGGTGTGTTATTCAATTTTAAAGGGGTCATGAACTGGATTGTTTTATTATTATATAATGTTACCTGGGGTGCCCTTATAATGTTAGTATGATTTTTACATCAAAAATTGTCATAATTTATAAATAAAAGCCATTTTTCCAAGCCTGATTTCAGCTTCAGATTTGAACGCTCCGTTTTAATGGGCGTGTCTGCTGTGAGACTGCAGTGCAAACGCCCACTGCTGTGATTGGCTGACATGCTTGCATATGAAATAGCTAGTATTACATGAACTCTCTCGAAAACTTTTACTACGTTTTTACTATTACAGCTATCGAGATTAACAAATCGTGAAAAGTATCGTTTAAAGCATTATATTTAAATCTATTACATCGCATGAAAGGTTGCAGCATGATGAGCACTGAGCAGATGACAGACAGTCTGTTGATCGCGTGAATAAAGATCTTATCATTGCAACGCAATTTTTGCACTCTCACAAAAGCTTACACCAAATCACAATGCAAACACGATGTGAATACACAGTAAGAGCTTCGTTGTGTAGTGTAACAGTGTCATTATTTCATCACGAGTTTGGTAAGTGTCCAGATAAGCTCTCGCGGCTCGCGCTGTGCTGTTTGATTGACAGCTTGGGCGAATGGAAAGGGATCGTTCTTTGATCGCTTTCTATATATAATTTAATAACAGTTTTAAAAAGATTATTTTCATAATACTACGAGAAATTATGTGAAGTTGATCGTTTAGTCACTGATGCATAAACAGTATTGAACGATTTTAAGAGAAATATCTGAACTTGAATTATTAAACATCAGAAATCACTGATCGCAGATCAGGCATTAGAGTACACATGGTTACTTACATGTTGCTGGCAGATCCGTCGGGAAATTGTGATTGACTGATTTAATAAAGTTTAACCATGCTGGAATCCGAAGGAAGCTTATGCAGACTGTCTTCTTCCACAAACAGGCACGCACAATATTTAGTAAACAGCATGTTTATTGCTTGGAAGTAGCTCGATCCGGTTTAGCAATCATCATGTCGTCCTATGTTATTTAGCATGTTTGGGCGAATCGGTGGGCGGGGCTAAACAGGCCGTGCTGAAGTAGGCGTTGATCTTCTTTTGTGGAGGCGGTGTTTTATCCTCTTTGACGTCATTGTTCCCCACTTTGAAAAACGAGTCGTTTGCTGAGCCTGATGTCTATTAAAGCTTTTATTGGACTAACAAGGTAGTTTTCAGTTCTGAAACTTACAGGATATTATTATAGTATTATGACCTCTTATATGTCAAAAGCTCAAGGAAAATTTGATTTCTCAGTTCATCACCCCTTTAATATTCAAATGTCAATGAGAAGACGAAAAATAAGCTTAGATATCAATCTGCATAAGCGATGGACATCGGGTTACGCTCCTCTTTAGTAGCTCCTTTGACGGCATCTTGAGTAAAACGGCTGTCTTTCAAAACGATTTTGCAAATGGCTTGCAAAACCTGTTTTATGCCCGGTACGTTTTGTACGATTTTGGGCTGTCCACGATGAAAGATGACCAATCGAGGCGAAACTGCTACATCGTACAGTGAGAGAAGTTCAAAGATGGCCGTTGTCGTGGACTTGCAACCAAAGATAGCCTGTGCTCATTTTCTGACGGTGTCATGAATTTAGCATGATCATCTCTCAGTGTGTTTGCTGCCATGACCTACCTCTACTGGCTGGCCAATGCAACATAAAATGCCGTACTGATCAACACAACACTGCGCTAAAACTTAAAACTACTTTCCTCAAGCTCCATTTGCAAAATCGCCATGCCAAGATGGCCTCTTTTCCCAAGCCATGACCGTTTTGCTTCATTCTCTTTTTTTCAGCGCACAAAAACCACAATTGCCAAAATGTGATTCATCTGACTCTGTTTTCACCACTAGCTCATGCCGATGACGTTTTATTCTTCTACAGTAACTTGCATCGTAGCCTACGATTCAATAGGTGTCATCACCATACTGTCTACATGCATGTCGTACCCAAGTTCATCAGATCAGTGTTGCACAGTGTGATTTGTAATGATCTTATAGGATTGCCGAACACAGATGTTGCACATAAGCCCCATTGGTGTCCGGGATGCCGTGAGCCTGGACACTATAGAGCACTCAATGAGTTATTAAAAGTGTAATATAAATAAACAGTGCTCATGAACAGCTGTTGAGATTTTACTCTAAACTTATTCTCACTTGGATCTGGAAATGGCATTCCTTACGTCACGACTAGCCTCAGTGATCTCTCTGGGAACAGCTCTTGTTTAGAGCTTAAAGGAACCGCTCGCTGGAGAGATTTGGTTTTGAGGAGGCATTACATGAACTATACTTTAGCAGTTTACATGCACTGCTTCACGGCACAATCTCCAACCACTCTCTTGTCTTGAATCCAAATTCGTATCTGGTAAGAAGATCCTATGTAAATTTACTATAATTGCAATTTGCAACCCGATACAAAAATGTACTAATTAATTATTATATGAAAAGTACTTTTAAAAATACCATGGTACCATGATGTCCAAAAGCATGCGTTTATTTAACTGATTGTTTAACAGACAGGAATATGGATACCATGGTATATTTTTATTATCCATTTTTGCCTTTTCTGTTTTTCTTTCATGTACAGCAACTTTGGCCATCCAAGGTTGATTTTAAATGTGCTTTATAAATAAAATTTGATTTGATTTGATATTTTAGGGTAGTAGTCAGTGTAAACTTATAATAGCGCCTACACTTCAGTCTTTGCACATTTGGAGACTCATATCACTGTTTAGTAAAGAAAGCTAATTATCGGGGCGTGGGCGATCCTCACACCCTTACAAACATTTACCAGGCTCATTTCAGAACGATTGTATGTGTTGGTGCTTTTTCTGTTTAGTCAAACTTTAGTAGTAGCCTACTTATTAACTTTTTTTCGACAACTGTACCATTCTGAGTTTCTAATGCAGTTTCACCAGTCCCTCCTCGACCCCTCCATCACCTCACGTCTCTGGTCTCATGCTCGACTGACGAGTCACAAGTTTGAGTTTTTCTCTCCGCAGGGCGTTTCTGTTTCTTCCCTCAGAGTCTCACTGAAGATCACACGCGTCCATGTTCGGCTCCATCTCACACAACCATGCAGAACCATCACCTGAAGGAACACCTGTATAAAATCCTAGTGATCGGAGATCTGGGTGTGGGGAAAACCAGCATCATCAAGCGCTACGTGCACCAGAACTTCTCACCAAACTACCGCGCGACGATCGGCGTGGATTTCGCGCTCAAAGTCCTGAACCTCGAGCAGGAGACCGTCCGACTGCAGCTCTGGGACATCGCCGGTAATTTAACATTATTTTTAATTTAATTTTAATTATTTAGGCTACCCTTTCTTCTGGGCCAAAGTTTGTTTAAAATGTATTTAAATTACACAATATATTAATATAAAGTGTATTTATTTATATAGTAGGTTAATATGCACTGCCTTGGCCATATGCTATTTATTATGTGCGTGATTTAAAAAAAAATGTTTTTATTTTTATTCTTGACTTGTCACATAAAGCTGTGAAGAACTTGTATAATATTTTCTACGTAGTATATCTATGATAAACAGACACATTATTTCTACACACTTAAAGACACTTTATAATATGTTGGTCTAATATTGCTATGTGGGCCAAGCATATTCAAATATGTTGTAATCTAATTACGATGACGCATTGTTTTATTTAAGTGTCTTTTGAATAACTTTCCTCACGCGCGCGCTCTGCGCGGTCATGTGTTCGCCGCTCATGTGAGGGAGATTTTCAAAAGAAGGAAAACAGGAACGTCATTGTACATAGGAGATGAAATGCACAGGTACATCAGACAGGAGCATGATTTGTCATTGTGAAATCGTTCTCGATAGAAAGTAATGTAATTCAAATGCATGTGTAGCACTTTTCACAATACACATTGTTTTAAAGCAGCTTTATAGAAAAACATTAGGATATGTTGACGTTTTAATCATACACCTTAAAGTTCCTCTGTAGTCAATCATTGTATCCCTTAAAACTCTTATTTGATCACCAAAATTACATAGCCTATTTAAAAACTTTTCCCCTGTGAAAATAGTAAAATAGATTGAATGTCACTCTACAGGGGTGTCTAACTCATTTTAGGTTGAGGGCCGGGTGGGAAAAAAATGTGACCATGTGCAATGACAAATTACATTTTTTAAAACTTTTTTTAAAGCCAACATTAATATTAACATTACAAACTACAAATTAATTTTCAAGAAAACTAGAAAAATCACACTGCTCTGTGAAAACTGCATGTTTACAGTGAAAAGACTTTTATTAAAGTCCTCCAGTTGTCAATAATTGTATCCTTTAAAACTCATCTTTGATCATCAAAATAGCTTGAATGTAACTCTATACCCTTGCCCCATAGTATATGTGGTTCTATGAATATGAAAATGAACCCCGCCTCCACTCACTCACTCAGAGTGGATCCAGTGGATCACTCAGAGATTGGTTGGTTACAAGGTAGTTTGTGACGTCAGAAACACCAGCGATTTAAACTGTGTTTTTGAGACTGTCTTTGATTCACTGCAGTTTTAAGGAGAAAATATACTCAGCAATGGTGTCGACTTATGAATTTACACATGGTTTGCTTTAAAGCACCACATAGGCATATACAAAATATTAAAACCTTGATTTTCACCACAGGGGGACTTTAAATATGTAAAATAATGTTTTATTTAATATATTTTTTATTAGGGATGTCCCGATTATGTTTTTCATGGCGGAATCCGATTTTTTTACAAGCAAATTCCGATACCGGTTGCCGATTTTTTTTCTTCATTTAAGCAAATTTATTTGTTGTTTAGTTGCACTATAACAGAAACCAAAAATATCTGTAGCCATTTGGAATTAGAAGCAACCTCTACATTTTAATCCTGATGCAAACAATGATGCTAAACACATGTAAAAAGAGCAGTTTTTTTATTTTATTTAAATTAGATTGTTCTGACTTTTGTTTTGTGAAATTGTCCTATAATTATGCTAGAAGACACCTTCACAAAACAAAAACAGCACTGAGTGAATGAAAATGCATATTCACCCTCTGTCAGTAGGTGGCGCTTAGAACACCAGCAATATATCGCTTCCTTGTTTACCGCTGTACTGTATTCGCCCGAGAGACATATGTTTGACAACCTAGTCTACACCCTTGCTTCATACGCGGACCATGAATATGCAAATTAGCCCCGCCTCCACTCAATCACATGAGCTCAGAATACCTGATCCACTCAGTTAACTTTACTGTAGTAAACGCTGCACAATGGCAAGTGGAAATACTGGTTTAATTTAGCCATATGCTGTATGTTTGACCCAGAAATTGATTCAGACAAACATTAGTCTTTAAAGTCCCATGTGGTGTTTTTAATGTTGTTTTATGTCTATGTGGTGTTTTTAATACGCTTATAGTCAAAGCATATGTAAATTCATAAGTCGACAGCATTGCTGAGTATTTTCTCCTTAAAACTGCAGTGAATCAAAGACAGTTTTAAAACATGGTTTGAAGTCGCTGGTGTTTCTGACGTCACAAACTACCTTATAACCAATCAGATCAACGTGTGATCGTCAACCATTGGATCTCTGAGCTGGAGTGAGTGAGTGGAGGCGGGGCTTCAAGCTATTTTAAGGCATGAATAATTTTTTTTCAAGGAAAGAACGTTTAAATATGTCTTTTTGGTGATCAAAGATGAGTTTTAAGGGATACAATTATGGACTTAAAGTTGGTGTTAAATTAACACCAACTTGATTTTAGATCTATTTGGGCAATTAAATGTCATTACATTAGATTAGATATCAAGTGTTATTGTAAAGACAGCATTTTTTTTTCTTCTGTTGTAAATGACAACTATTTATTTCTCATTAAGGATTGTTTCTGCATTAGTTTCCATTGCAAGACTCGTCTTTCTCAGTTCTGCTTTCTTCAGTGTTTCTCACTCCAGTAACTTCTGACACTAATCCTGAGCACTGAGTCGTGGCCCAGATCAGAGCTTTAAGTTCAGTGGCGTGAGGCTGGAGCTCAGTGGAGTTGATCAATATGAGCTGCTGGAATGTGTTTTTCCTCATTAATGATATCCAGGCTTTAGCTCGGACCCGTGGAAAATGTGTACAAGAATCCCAAAGTGCGATCACGTGGATCAGGGAGAGACTGAAATCCTCCCACACTCACCCAAGGCTTCAACTGATAATAAACATCTCATTGTTGTCTTTGTAGTCACTGAATGTGTGTATATGCTTGTTACGGAAGACTGTCTCTCTCATGTGGTTTTTTTCTGACTCTCACAGGCCAGGAGCGTTTCGGGAACATGACGCGGGTGTATTACCGAGAGGCCATGGGAGCTTTCATCGTTTTTGACGTCACTCGGCCGTCGACGTTCGAGGCGGTAACGAAATGGAAGGAGGATCTCGACGCCAAGCTGAGTTTATCCAACGGGAAACACGTGGCGGCCGTGTTGCTCGCCAACAAGTGCGATCAGGGCAGAGACGTTCTCACAAACAACGGCATCAAGATGGAGCAGTTCTGCCAGGAGAACGGCTTCGTGGGATGGTTTGAAACTTCAGCCAAGGTATGTAATGAACATCTGAAGACCCTGAGCTTATTTATAGACAGCTCATAATGATATAAACACTGATTTGAGATGATTCAAGATCAATGTGCACAGAGGTTTATTAGGATACTAGAATAAATATGATCTAGTTTCTATTCTGTTTGTGGTTTAATTGAAAGACTCATTTATATCACACAGCGGGTCAAGAATCTCAGACATTGTTAATTCGCAAAAAATTAAAGTTCTGTCATCATTTACTCATCCTCATGTCATTTACTCATCCTCATTCATTATGAATGTGCAAACTCCTTAAAAAGTTAGTTCACCCAAAAATGAAAATTATGCCATAATTCACTCACCCTCAAGCCATCTTAGGTGTAAATGACTTTCTTCTTTCAGCCAAACACAATCAGAGTTATATTAAAAGATATCCTGGCTCTTCCAAGCTTCATAATGGGAGTGAATGAATATTTGATAAAGTTATAAATATGGATATTTTTCTTACACAAATGCATCGCTTCGCTTCAGAAGGCCTTAATTAACCCCCTGGGGTCGTAAGGATTACTTTTATGATGGATGGATGCGCTCTTTGGGTTTCAAAATGCAAGTTACGATTCACTCCCATTATAAAGCTTGGATGAGTCAGGATATTTTTTGTATATAACTATGATTGTGTTTGGCTGAAAGAAGAATGTCATATACAACTGGGATGGCTTGAGGGTGAGTAAATTATGGGATAATTTTTGGGTGAACTAACACTTTAAATGACAAGAAAGGTTTAAAGGTGCTGTATGTTATTTTTTTTTAATGGAAAGTTAGCAGAAATTTAGGAAACATGTTTACTTCACTTGTTTCTCTGAAATTCTACAGCAAGTTATTCTACTTTGAAATGTTTTTTCTGTGTTGGAATGTCCATTTTTGTTTTGGTTTGTGTGACTCCGCCCACTCAAACTTTAACCCAATAGTATTTCAACATATCAGGTTGCCAGTCGGCGGAAAACACAGTGATGGAAGCCAGCAAACGAACTGGGTCAGAGATCGCAGATTCTACACAAACTAAAAAGCCGCAGCATTCATCAAAAAAGCTCTATGAACAGAGGCATATGAATAAATCAACTCAACCTTCAGTGTAAGGCTCGTCGTCTTCCATTGTCTATTGCGCTTTTTTCCTGTTGCATCTCCTCAATCTGGCAACCCATGTGAGAGTCGAGTCTGAGGAGGTGGGGGGAAACAACTCCCTCCAATATTTTGAATTTGGACTGCAGTACCCATTTCAACCACTAGCTGTCAATTTACATACTGCACCTTTAAGTGATCAAAACTAATTTATATGCATGTTTAAACTTGCATCATATCTGAATATACACTACTGACACTTGGGATTGGTAAAATGTTATGTTTTTTTACAGAAGTCTCTTCTCACTATATGGCTGCATTTATTTGATCTAAAATACAGTAAAAACAGTGAAATATTATTACAATATAAAATAACTGTTTTCTATGTGAATATGCGATAAAATGTAATTTATTCCTGTGATCAAAGCTGAATTTTCAGCATCATTACTCCAGTCTTCAGCGTCACATGGTCCTTCAGAAATCAGTATAATATGATTTGCTGCTCAAGAGACATTTATTATTATTATTATCAATGTTTAAAACAGTTTTTATGCTTTATATTTGTGTGGAAACCATGATGCGTTTTTATTTTTCAGGTTTCTTTGCCGAACTGAAAGTTCAAAAGAGCAGCATTTAATAAAAATCTTTTGTAGAATATAACTGTCACTTTTGATCAATTCAATGTGTCCTTGCTCAGTAAAAGTATTTTTTTTTTAATCCTTTGACCGGCAAAGTGAGTGAGCTGAAACGCTGTTAAAGTCTTCCTTTTGTGCTCCATTGATGAAAAGAAGTCTTTGGAAAGGGTCCTGGAATGACACGAGGTTGAGTAAATGATGACAGAACTTTAACTATTTGCTGTTTTATGGACGATTATGTGTAGCGAATCGGGTGTGAGAAGTGTGATCGTCACATCAGAGCACTCAAACACTTTCTGCTGACTCACAGTCCTTCTGTTACAGTGTGTCATGATGACTCATGAATATTCACAAGCTAATTAATGCAGTCGCAGCCAGAGACAAGGTGTGTGAAGACTCTCTCTCTCTCTCTTTCTCTCTCTCTCTAGGAGAATATTAATATAGATGAGGCGGCACACTGCCTAGTGAAGCACATTATATCTAATGAGAACGATCTGCTGCAGTCCGAGGTTTCAGAAACCATCTCTCCACAGCAAGAGCCCATCCGAGGAGGAACATGCTCAGCGTGTTTCAGGTCCTGAAGTCCTGAAATCCAGACCGGACGTCCCAGGGGAACTCTTCTCCATTCTCACGTCTCTTCCCGTTCTTCTCCTCTCATCTCACTCACGTCTCCTCCCGTTTATCCGTGTCAGCAACCCTGCCGCCACCGTGTCTCGGTTTCCATGGTAACAGACTTATCGAACACTCTGCGGAGCAGAAAACGTTTCAGGAGAAAGAGGCTGCGGTGAGAATCCACGAGAAGTTCCTGCTGAATCGTCGGGATGCGAAACCCCAAAGACCAGTTTGAGCATTTGAGGTTCCTTCATTTGATTCATATTTTTACTGCTTTGCTGTTAATTCATTATTTTTTATTGTCCAACTGAAATCGGCTGAATAGGCAAATCCAACTAATTAAAAACATTTTATTTTTTGCCCACTGAGCACTGAGTGAAACTTAATATTTTGCTACTGATGAATTATAAATGCTGGCCTTAAACATATTCCAGAATTTAAATATTTCTGGTGTGCGGAACACGTGCAGTTACACGGATGATTCTAAGATGTTCTTATTTAGAATGTTTGTCATTTGTTTTAAACACTACAGTGCCATCAACCCGCAACATTTGTTCTTTTTATTTATCGAGTGTCACATACAGTACATATGTATTTTAATAGAGAATATGAGATGATGTCGTGTAAATACCCCTGTACTTACCCAGTATACAGCAAAAACGGTTCAGAGTTAAAGTATTAATAAACATAATCTTTACTCAAGTGTGTATGTGTTCCCTCTGCGCTTGTATTTCTGGGATTTGAATGTGTTCACGTTCAATGAAATGTAGGGTCCTATAAAATCCGGTTTATTTTTTCCCAAAATCTGTTTGACTTTTTTCCAAATTCTATTTTTGCATTTAAATTTTTCTTTTTTTGGGGACTCCGTAAAATGTATTTTTAGTAATCAAAAAGCATGTCTAATTAATTTATGTCATGAAACTTTAAATATAATTTAACAACAATTTTTAATGACATGTTTAGAGCCCTATTAAATAAATAAAAAAATCAAATTCCTTTTTTTTTTTTTTTTACCAAATTCTGTTTTATGTTTTTTTGATTCCATTTGAATGGTTTAAATTCCAGTTATATGTAATTTAAGCAGGTCAGAAACAGGTATGTTTTCTCACAATGAAAATATTTATGTTGATTCTAAGCTATTTGAATAATGCATTTTTATAAAATATGATTATTTAGGCCCAAATAAAATCAAATAGATGCAAATAGTTAATAATTAACTCTTACCTGCTTCATTTGTGTGTGTGACTGAGAAATATACATCAGGTTTATTAGTTTAAACTGTGTAATCCAAATGGTTGGAAATATTATATGTAATTCAAATACACAAATCTTAAATTTAGGCCTAAATATATTCATTGTTTTCGAGTATTGATTCCCTAGAAAAGCATTGTCACAATGAAAGTATGTGTTGTGTTTGGGGCAGGATGTTTGCAGACAGTAATAATACATTTTTGTTGAGAGTGAAACACTATTAATTGATTTTCGTGGTATAATTTGCCATTGAACTGGACTGTGTCGTATCCACTGAGTTACAGAAAATGTCAGTGTGTGTGTTCACTCAGGCCGTGTGATCCCGGTCTCACGGCTCCTAATAAAATAAATTGGTTCCGAGATATTCCAGGCCAATTTAGCTCTGACCTGACACACACAGGCAAGAGGATTCATTTGATATGCAAACTAGAGCGTAACCAATAGGTCAACGAGTAATGAGTAATTTACTCTCTCTCTGGTGTGGTGGGATGATATGATACACATGCTGTAGTCATGGATCTCGTGAGGGTTTTATTGCATTAAATTAATGATTATGATTTGGTTATGATTCTGTAAGATCTCCTTTATGTATTTTCTTCTCTCCATCCTTCCCTGAAAACTTTACATAGCGTTTTGTAGTGTAAACATCATTACTATTTATTTCCCATTTGGCTGCATTCCAATCCACTCATTCCTTAAATTCCATATATATATATATATATATATATATATATATATATATATATATATATATATATATATATATATATATATATATATATATATATATGTGTGTGTGTGTGACCCTGGATCACAAAACCAGTCACAAGTCTAGCCAACAATAGATTGTATGCGTCAAAATTATCGATTTTTCTTTTATGCCAAAAATCATTAGGATATTAAGTAAAGATCATGTTCCATGAAGATATTTTGTAAATTTCCTACCGTAAAATATAAAACATTTATTTTTGTGAATGAATGCAGCACAATCGAGAACATAAATGGACAACTTTAAAGGAGATTTTCTCAATGTTTCGATTTTTTTGCACCCTCAGATTCCAGATTCTCAAATAGTTGTGTCTCGGCCAAATATTGTTCTATCCTAACAAACCATACATCAATGGAGAGCTTATTTATTCAGCTTTCATATGATGTATACATCTAAAAAAATTGACCCATGTGACTGGTTTTGTCATCCAGGGTCACACACACACACACACACACATATATATATGTGAGATGTACCCATTTCAACCACTAGCTGTCATCGCATTATGCATCGCATTATGTTTATTAGTTTGTGTTAAACTAATAAATCCATAAACTCATAGTTATTAGAACCAAAATGAAAATTTGGATATGTGTTAAGACTGTAAAAATGTACATTTACTTTTGTTTCCAGATAAAAATAAAAAATTAAAAAAAAATGTAAGAGATATAACCATTTAAACTAAATTGTTACACCTTTTCCATTCTGGTCTGTTTTGACCCAAAAATGATGAACAAAATTATGCAGAATTATAACACATTTTTCCTTCCCACTGGGACTGGATTTGTTGGAACAACAATTATTGCACTTTAGATTTGTTAGTTTGTTTACATTAAAACTGTGTAATTCAAAATAAAATTGTTGAAATTTTATGTGCAATTTAAATACATAAATCTTAAAATATTTTCAAATATTTTTGATATGTACTTTGCTGGTGGTGATTGGAAAGCATTGTAGAGTATGAAGACAATACTCACTTAAAAAAAAAATGATAGATGCAATTATCACAACTTTTACAAAATTAGTAGGCTACTAGAATAACATCTCCGGAATATCCGGATATAACTCAAATATCCGAGTTCACATTTCAAGTTGACTAACCTAACAATTTGAATGCAGTATAAAAACTTTCTTAAGCTGAAAAAAAAATTACAGTATAGACTCATCCTTGCATCTTGATACCTCAGACCACTTCACACACTGTTTACTTTTATTCCTTAGAATTCATTCAGTTTTTCCATTTTTTCAGCACACTATAGTTTGGGATGCATTAATCCTAATCTTGCATACTAGTTATGATGTGTAGAAGACTTTATAAATTGGCGTTGAGCTCAGGTGTCCGTGTTTGCCTCATTTTCCATTTCTCAGCTTGTATCTTGTGCACTACCAGTTTGAATTTCTCAGAATTGAAAAGAGTAGATTCATTTTCGGTCTCAATTACTGTGAGATGTTTTAGTCCATCGTTCATATTACAACCCTTCCCCTCATCTCTCTCTCTCTCTCTCTCTCTCTCTCTCTCTCTCTCTCTCTGAGATGTTTTAAATGAGGTGAATTGAATTCTGGGTATGGTTGACATCATCCCAGACCTTGTTCGGCTCTGACAGGCTTTCACAATCCACTGGAGAATAAGGTCTTTCTGCCTTCTTTACTCTTTTATTGGCCTTTTTCCTTTTCTTTTCTGTAATTAACTGAAAGTTTTCAGCGGTCGAAAACATTGAAGCATCAACTGCAGAGGCATTATAATTAGGGCTGCACGATATTTAAGAAAAATGCGATATGCGATAACTAATCAAATAATGCAATATTCTATACGATAATGCTTAAAGTGTGTAAAATAAACTTAAAAGGGTGGTATAATGCCCTTTTCACAATATGTAAAATAAGTCTCTGATGTCCCCAGAGTGTGTATGTGAAGTTTTAGCTCAAAATACCCCACAGATATTTTATATAGCATGTTAAAATTGTCACTTTTTGAGGGTGAGCAAAAACACACCCTGTTTTTTTGTCTGTTCCTTTAAATGCAAATGAGCTGCTGCTCCCGGCACAGGGGGCGGAGCTTCAACAGCTTGTGTCCTTTTACCTCACACAGACATGCACTGAAAATTACAAAAACTTTTAGCCTTTAATGTTCAAACCAGAGTCAGAAAGATGGAGAGACTCAAGAAGAAGTGACAACATGTAGACAACATTTCTGAATGGTTAGTTGATGAATTTATGTAGCTGATGTGTAGTTATCTTCTAGTCATTGATTAGCATGTTCTGTCTTGATAATCTACAAATCACGTTCCCAGGAGCGGGGTTTATGCACATTTTAGGGTTAGTCCCTACAACTTCTGAAAGTGAACAGCAGTGTTTTAGTGTAGCATAAGAAGTGTTATTTTAACATCAGTGTAAACCACAGGGTTCAGGGTTTCCGGTAGTAAGTTAGGCCGTGGGCCGGACCCCGAAATTGTGAATTTCACTGATCCCTGCCAAGGAACTAAGAAATTTGTTTACAGGTGCCATGTTAAAATTCTTATAAGTAGTGTAAGCATTGTTTCCAACTTTGATGTGTGCACATTTGATGAAGATATCGATTTAAACTCTTACATTTTAAATGGGCAAATTTGTAGGACTGCTAAATCGTAGCGTCAGAAAACGTAAACAAATCACCCGTATCCTTGACAATCTGTCACGTCTCCCTGACAACCAGCATAGTTGATACCGTAATGTTGCTCTCTTGATAACGAAATCCTATTAAAATATGCTTTATAGACTTTTTGTCTACACGAGCTATACTATACATTGTGCACTTACCGTCAGAAGACTATTGATCACCCGTGGGCCGTGGCTGCTTTTGTCACCTTATTTATTTTCATAGACCGCATAACAAAAGAGCGGGACGCGATTGACAGCCGGTATGCGACAATATGAAGTGCTGTATAACGTTACATGTTTTTTCTAAGGCAAAAAGCCCAATAACCTTATTTTCTCAAACAAGATGGGCATCATTTGTTCAGTGTGTGTGTGTGTGTGTGTGTGTGTGTGTGTGTTTCAGAGAGAGAGGCACGGGCGCGATCGAACAGTGGAAACATAAAACCATACATTGTCATTTTTTGTTCATACAGGACATCATTAAAACTGCAAAGTGTTTAGCCAACTTATATTTCTGTAAAACACAACATTGTGCTTTTGTCAAACTGTAAACTCTTGTCAAACTAACCTACAACTGTCCCCAACCAAAATCACACACACACACGCTGTTTAAAAGCAAAAATGATCTCATCTTTTGGACATTCATCATATTGCATTGGTTTTCATTTCTTGTCCTCAAACCGAGCACTAATCTGTTTATTTTAAGTTACACATTCTACATTGATTAAATAGAAAATAAAATGTGTTTTTAATGGTAGTATTATTTTTTACAGAAATAAATTATTTATTTTTTCAGATGAGAAATGTTAGTTAATTCAAATTTTAAGCAAACAAATATATTGAAATATAGCAAATTAATTTTAAATTAATTCAGGTACAATTACCAAACATATCTCAAGGTCTTTTGAATAAAGGGTGGCAATCTTTCATTATCAACTGTTGTTGTGGACTATACAGACCCTTTCCAAAAAATTAGAATATCATGGAAAAGTTCATTTATTTCCATAATTCCATTAATTCCATACGTCCATAGATTATATATTCAGGGCCCACACGATTTCAAGTATTTAGTTGTTTATTTGTACATAATTTGGGCTTCCAGCTCATAAAACCCACGAAAACAGGATTTAAAAAAAAATCAGAATATTACATGAAATCACACAGTAATTACACAGTGATACCATGGTCATTGCACCAGGTGTTGGTTCTTTTGGCAGTGTGGGCAGGTGCAAATCCTGCTGGAAAATGAAGGAAGCATGAAGTGCTCTGGAAATGTCCTGGTAGACGGCTGCGTTGACTCTGGATTTAATAAAGCACAGTGGACCAAAGTCCTCTTTTCTGATGAGAGCAAATTTTGCATCTCATTTGGAAACCAAGGTCCCAGAGTCTGGAGGAAGAATGGAGAGGCACACAATCCAAGATGCTTGAAGTCCAGTGTGAAGTTTCTACAGTCTGTGTTGGTTTGGGGAGCCGTGCCATCGGCTGGTGTTGGTCCACTGTGCTGTCCACTCAACGCAGCCGTCCACCAGGACATTTCCAGAGCACTTCATGCTTCCTTCAGCAGACAATCTTTATGGAGATGCTGACTTCATTTTCCAGCAGGATTTGCACCTGTCCACACTGCCAAAAGAACCAAAACCTGGTGCAATGACCATGGTATCACTGTGTAATTACTGTGTGATTTCATGTAATATTCAAATTTTTTTGAAATCCTGTTTTCGTGGGTTTTATGAGCTGGAAGCCCAAATTATGTACAAATAAACAACTAAATACTTGAAATCGTGTGGGCCCTGAATCTATAATCTATGGAAGTTTAACGTTTTGAATGGAATTATGGAAATAAATCAACTTTTTAGATATTCAAATTTTATACTGGAGAAGTATTTGTTCTCCATTTGAGTGAGATGTTTTTATGTGGCTAATTGAGCAAAGTGCTTCCATATATTTTATTATTATTAGTATTAGTTCAAGAATAAAATAAAAATATCGGATTGATATCAGTCTCGGCAAATAGCCAAAGCTGCGGCATCGGTATCATAAGTGAAAAGGTGGTATCGGGACATCCCTAATCAAATCCATCAATTCTACTAATTCTCTATAAAGATAATTGTGTATTGGTGCATCATGTAGGCTATGTAGGTGTGTATTGTAGTTAGTTTAAATAAATCTCACAATACCAGTGTATCTTAATTACACAATGTGATTTTAATTAATGTATATTTTTGAACATTTTGTATCTTTGTGTAAGATTACAGTGAATAGTGTAAGGTTGACACTGAATTGAACACAAAAGTCATTGTTTTTTGGGGGTTTTTTTTAGGAATGTTTTATTTGAAACAAAGACATTACATGTTTTCTTCCATATCTAAACAGTGAGGTTACTAGATTAAAAGTAACAAACTTTGATAAACACATTATTTGTACCCTTTGTTCTGTACCCTACCTGGTGTCCCATAACAATGAAGATAAAGCCCAACTGCTGCCAGAGGAAGTCAGTGATGACACTGCATGCAAGGTTCGGGTTTTGCGTTCTGCATCAGATGGCCCAAGCCTCCCAAAAAGAGCTCCTCCATCTCCTACCAGTTGGATATGCAGAAAGAATCAATACATAACTGACACTAAAAACACAAGACACAAAAAGCTGATCCTACCATACTAAGTTACTTCAGATGCTAACGCTAGCCAACTTGTATACTACATTTAAAACGACAAATAGCTTAACATTACCCACGTGTGTAGCATTCGGTACTTGGCTTACATTAGTTGTACAAATACTGATAGCGGTAGCTATTTTGACGGCGTACATATGCCAAGACCCATACATTCAGACTTTTTACAATGTTTCGGATAATGCTAGAGCCAGTTACCTACCGTGCAGCCATACACTGTAGCCAAAAAACGGAGAAGTTACGTCCAACGGAGAACTGGCCACTGACCGGCCGCCGCGCCCGCGACTTCAGTTCACATCCGGGTCTTTGGGCACCGGATCAAATAATGACGTGATTGGCCAACTCAAGTTGACAAGGTAACAACACGAGCTTTGATTGGTTCTTACTCCGGCTAACATTTTGTGGTTAGCTAGCGAGATTATATCTACGTTATATTTTTAATGTGCAACAATTGACGTTGGAACAGGGTTCCCACGGGTCCTTGAAATCCTTGAAAGTTTGTGAATCTGAAAAAATGTTTTCAAGGCCCTGGAAAGTTTTTGAAAATAAACATACATAGAGACAGGTCCTTGAAAGTGCTTGAATTTATTTTGATGGTCAGATACACTTTTTCCACCGTAATGGTTCTGTTGTTACCACTTGTGTCTATTCTCAAACTGTATAGTGTTTCGCGGATCGCGGCTAATCGCGGGTCGGGCGGGCCAAGGAATACAAACATTCCATTCCAATAAATCGAGGGTGGATGACAGATAAATCATTATAGCCTAATGTGTTGAGTTTAATAAAGACACGGAACTCTCATCACGGTAAAATGCAATGAACGAACGTGAACGTTTACTTTCGTTTTCAACAACGTAATTCTCTTCAGGGAAAACCAATCAAGGAAAACATATCAGGGCTCGACAATAACGCTTGTCCGGGACACGTATTTTTTTGAAGGGGAAAGTGAGAGAATTGTAGGCCCACTACTTGTCCCTACCAGACAAATGCCCTGATTAAAACAATTTTTAGTATAATAATACAAAATAAATAATTCTGTTTTATTTAATTTAATGTAAGTGGCGATTGATAGCCTATAGTTGATAATAATATAGGCCTATAATGTAGGCTACTGATGGTAACAATGTTGCGCTGTTGAGGCTTGCGCAGTTATTTATAACACTATAGTTAAGAAACAATATTTTGTATAGCCTAGGCTACACACGACCAGAGAGCCATCAAGATTGAAACCGAGACTGATTTCATAACAGTTCAATAAAAAAAAGTTAAAATTAAGTCACTTACATTTGGAACGCAATGACTGTTTTTGTTCTGTTTCAGCAGCGAAAAGTTCCAAAGATCACAGCAGAACCATTGCGCATCTCACAGCTATACTGAATGATACTGAATGATTCAGCATTTTGAGCGAAGTGGTTGAGTCAAAGATTCAGTTACCCATTCATAAACTGCCTCATTCTGAATATCAGCCGTTTGTTCGAATCGTTTGAATGAATGACTCAATGACTCGCTCATTAAGACGGTCGCCTGCCGCCTCCTACTGGCGGTTTAGTTTCATAAAGTATCATTCTTTTCAACATTCCTTATTTGTATATTCAAAAATATTTTAAATAATCTAATTTAATACAGTTAAAATTTTTCAATGTAAATTATTTAATTTGATTGGTAACAGCATAGTGTCTTATTATTTTAATTGAATATATTGACCAAATTTAAGAATTTGAAATGAAAGATGGAGCAAACATTTAATAAAATTAGGGGAAAAATGCCCTTTATAAAAGGTACAAAAAAATTAGTGTTTTCAAACAGTGATGTAATGAAACTTTGACAATTTAAGTTTGAAGGGAGTAAAGCCTCTGTTTAGGCTATTAAGGAAATGTAATTTTGCCAAAAGAAAAACTTTTATTTTAAATAAATGTTAATTTTTAATCAGCCTACTTCAGTGTGATATGTTACCATATCATTCTTAACACTGAGAATTTGAATAATTGTAATGTGATGATCAGATGCAGATATCTAAATCAAAGTATATGGGCGGTTTGCGGGTGGATTATTTATTTTAAACAGTGGATTCGGGTGACTCAAAGTGCACCAAATTAATGAATTTATCTTTAAAATGTACAAAATTTTCTTACCGGGGGGGCATACCCCCGGACCCCCCTAGGGGTACCAGGCTCCACCCACAAAAATAATGTGGGAAACACATTAGGATATATGATGATCTACAAAAAATACTAATTTAATTATCTTATTATTAAAATACATTATTAGGATTTTACCACCTCCGCCTTATTTTGAGCCAGGAAAAACCCTGGATACCTTAAGTTGAGTACCATGGTACCTCAATGTTTGTTGTTGGACACAACAAATGTGTCCCCACATTAAGTCCTTGAATTTGAGGGTATTGGACATGGAAAGTCCTTGAAAGGTCCTTGAATTTGAAGTTAACCAAGGTGTGGGAACCCTGTTGGAAACAAGCAGTAATGTGCTCAACAACAATTTATATAGCTAATTATAAAAAATGAACCAGTTCCCTGGAGGAGATCTATCAAGTCGAAAACTAAAGGAGAAAAACAGACTTGGCCCACGGCCTATAGGCCTACATTAGGTTTATTAAACAACAGAAACTGAATAATCAAATGTAAAAAAATAAAACACTGCTTATTTTTCACTGTATGAATTAAATATATACTGATTCTTATTAAAGCTACAAAAGTTATTCAGCCAAGAGCAGTGAGTGATTTTCTTCTCTTATTAGTTATTGCAAGCCGTTGCGATATACAAATCGTGATATACATTTGCGATATTTCGATATATTGTGCAGCCCTAATAAGAATATACCGGCTACTTTTTAGGGAATGCATATCTGTGCACATTATAGCCTACATACTGCAGAATATTGATATTTTTGCAGTATGTATAACACGCACAGACATGCATTGTTACGGTTTAGTTAATGAAATGAGAGCGCACGAAGAAGAAGAATAACTTGGAATAATAGGCTATTTAATAATAAACTTGGAGAAGAGCAAGGAATAACTAACACAACCAAAAAACCTAACACAAACGAGGATGAACCGAGAACACAAAATATAAGCACATGGCAAACAGAACTAATGAGACGATTAACAAGACACGTTAGAAATCATGGAGACAAACAGGGCGGAAACCAGGATGACTGAACCAATGAACAAACTGAACACAAAAGCAAAAACAAACATAATCATAGACATGCATAGACTATCCCGATGAGCAAGCGTACATCTGAGCGCACTGTATCCCACAATGCAATATGCCCAACAGCTATACTTAATACATGGCTACACTATATTGACAATAGACATTAGACATTTTTGCCAGCAAAATACCGTTAATGTGATCAAAGGAACAGACATAGTGCTTCAAACATTTCTGATCGTGTGGATTTCGAATTCGCCAAATGCCTGATAAATGTTTCCAATGCTGTCGCGACCCATCCGACCCGCGTCATCTGTGATTAATGGATAGAGAGAGAGTGTGAGGAGATCAAATGACCAAATCCAGATTAGGCCACTAGAAGTTTAATGAGGATGGTAGGAATAAAGATGATCTGTAAATACACCATTTGGAGAAAGAAAAAGAGCCGCTTTAGAAGCAGGACAATGACTTGTGGCAGATCAAATCAAAATTGACATAGCTTGACATTTAATTAAAACAAAACGCACGAGTGTGTGCATGAAAAAGAGAGAGGGACAACTGACAAATGATAATGAATTTATACAGCTGTGGTTATAAATGCTTTCACTCATTAATCATTCACAATGAAAGTGATATACAATTGTGATGCAGCATTTAAAGAACATTTGTTGAAATGCATACAAACGTATGCATGTGATGTTACTCGTGCAGATGTGTGTGTGATTGTTTTGGAGACACACACATGCACCTGTAGACTGCAGGTCATCACTCTTCTGGAGTTTAAGCATCTCTGACACCTCCAGTAATGAGAAAAGCCTGCACCTGTGTGAGTGTGACATCTGTGAGTAATGACACACACATGTACAGGACGACTTCAGGAAATATGAAAGACCCCCTGCAGGACAGGAGTCTAATGAAGCTCACATTTTACCCAAACAACTACTGACAGTACATAATACATCAACCATGAGCAAGCAAATGTCTGTCAGACACTCACACACACACACACACACACACACACACACACACACACACACACACGTGTAGGTCAATAGTGGACAAAGTCATAAATGCTGCAGGTGAAATCTGACAAGACTAAACAAGACATCACATTCTTCACAAAAATAAAGGCTTCTAATCGGCATCTGTGGAACCTTTCCATTGCAAGGTTCTTCAAATTATTGAATGTGATCCTGGACCACAAAACCAGTCACATGGGTCATTTTTTGGAAATTGAGATTTATACATCATATGAAAGCTGAATAAATAAGCTTTCCATTGATGTATGGTTTGTTATGATAGGACAATATTTGGCTGATATACTTGAAAATCTGGAATCTGAGGGTGCAAAAAAATCTAAACATTGAGAAAATCATCTTTAAAGTTGTCCATTTATGTTCACGATTGTGCTGCATTCACTCACAAAAATAAATGTTTTATATATTTATGGTAGGAAATTGACTAAATATCTTCATGGAACATGATCTTTACTTAATATCCTAATGATTTTTGGCATAAAAGAAAAATCAATAATTTTGACCCATACAATGTATTGTTGGCTATTGCCACAAATATACCCGTTCGACTCGTGACTGGTGTGTGATCCAGGGTCACATATTCACCAATGAGCCAAAACAGCATTGACCCTATAAGAGCCCTGAAGATGTCCTGTGGTAAGCCATTAATAGCAGATCCTTCAAGTCTTGTTGAGAAATGGAGCCACTGTGGATTGAACTTGTTGGTCCCGCAAATCCCACAGATGCTCAGTTGGATTGAGATCTGGCGAATTTGGAGGACAGGGCAACACAACACCTTGAGCTCATCATGTTCCTCAAACCATTCCTGAAGAATGTGTGCAGTGTGAGTCTGGGGTGTAACAATATATCGTGTCATAATACAAAAATGCAACAATATGTATCGTGGATAGTGACTGTATGTATTGTATATACAGTAGTTCACCCAAAATGAAAATTACTGTGCATGAAAAATATCAAGTTTACAGAGTTTTAGAGTCAGTACTAAATTAAACTGCTATATATAATGTTGAATTTAATGTATAATAATGCAACAGGGGAATTTTTGTGGGTCCTGATTATGCCAATATTAGATGTAACCATTAAAAAATGGCCTACATTATTTTAAATATATCTAGTCAGTGACAGAGTGCAAACATATTCATATATTTAATTTTAAGTTGTATTTTGTATTGTATCTTAAGTTTCAGAATCATGAATATTTATATTCTGGTGTCACTACTGTCCTGTGCATTGGTTTCCAGCACAAAGTCAAAGACTATTCATTTACATCCACAATGTAACACCAAATTTAGCATTTTAATCAACAGTACATTTTTTGTTAACCTTTTATCTTATGTCTTGGAGTATCGCAATAATATCGTATCGTGAGTTCAGTATCGAATCGTGACATGAGGGTCTCGTTACACCCCTAGGTGAGTACATTATCCAACTAAAAGAGCCACTTCCACCAGGAAACACCATTGACATGAAGGGGTGGACATGGTCTGACTCTGCAACAATGTTTAATGTGGCACGTGTCAAATTGATGTCCACATGAATGGCCGGACCCAGGGTTTCCCAAGATCATCACCCTCCCTCACTGGCCCGTCGTCCCACAGTTCATCCGGGTGCATAACTTCCCCATGTAAACGGCGCACACGTACATGCCCATCCACGTGATGTAAAAGAAAACGGGACTCAACGACCAGCCGACCGTCTTCCACTGCTCCAAGGTCCAGATCTGATGCTCTCAAGCCCATTTGAGGCACTTTTGATGGTGGACAGGGTTCATTATAGGCACTCGGATTGGTCCCATACGCAGCAAAGTGTGTTGTGACACATTCCTCCCATAGCCATCAAGATTTGTATGACTTGTGCCACAGCAGACCTTCTGTTGGCTCAGACCAGACGGGATGACCTTCATGCCCTCATGCATCGATGACACCCTGTCACCAGTTTCTGGATTTGTCCCTCCTCAGACACACAAGTCTTGCTGTTTCATTGATCCTCCGACCCAGTCGCCTTGCCATTTGGCCCTTGTCAAAGTCACTCAGATCTTTATTCCTGTGCATTTCTCCTGCATTAAACATGTTGATTATGAGAACTGATCGTTTGCTCATCATCTAATCCACACAGACCTTAACATGTGTCCTTGTTAGGACTTAGGACATAATCAACGTAATTCACTTCACCTGTGACTTGTGCTGTAATCTTTTGGCTCATTGGTGTATATGCATATAATGGTTCTTCTATTGCATCACTATGAAAACCTATGGAAGCTTGTTTCCGCCACAAAATAATAAAAAAAAAAGATAATTGCGACTTTTTATCTCACAATTGCGAGTTTTCAATTGCGTGAAATAAAGTCGCAATTGCGTGTTTTAAAGTCACAATTGCGTGTTATAAAGTCAGAATTCTGAGATATAAAGTCAGAATTGCGAGATATAAAGTCGCAATTGCGTCTTATAAAGTCAGAATTCTGACTTTTTTTCTCGCAATTGCGACTTTATATCACGCAATTCTGACTTTATATCTCAGAATTCTGACTTTATATCTCAGAATTCTGACTTTATATCACGCAATTGGGAGATATAAAGTCAGAATTGCATGATATAAAGTCGCAATTGCGTGTTATAAAGTCAGAATTCTGACTTTTTTTCTCGCAATTGCGACTTTATATCACGCAATTCTGACTTTATATATCAGAATTCTGACTTTATATCTCAGAATTCTGACTTTATATCATGCAATTGGGAGATATAAAGTCAGAATTGCATGATATAAAGTCGCAATTGCGTGTTATAAAGTCAGAATTGTGAGATATAAACTATTCTGTAAAAAAAAAAAAAAAGTCCGTCTTTTTTTTTCCCCTTAGAATTGGACTTTATATCTCACAATTCCGAGAAAAAAAGTCAGAATTCTGACTTTATAAGACGCAATAGCGACTTTATATCTCGCAATTCTGACTTTATATCTCAGAATTCTGACTTTATATCACGCAATTCTGACTTTATTTCACGCAATTCTGACTTTATATCTCGCAATTCTGAGAAATAAAGTCAGAATTGCGAGATGTAAACTCGCAATTGTGAGATAAAAAGTCGCAATTATCTTTTAAAATGTTTTATTCAGTGGCGGAAACAAGCTTCCATAAAAACCCTTGGAACCTTTATGTTTGAAAGTTTACTACAACAATAGCAATGAAACAGAATGGATAATGCAATGATAAACATTTCAAACTACATGCTACTAATATATGCCATATACTGTAAAAATGCATCGCCATATTTTAAAATTCACGGGACCCTTTGAGTCACAGATATTAAGTGATGTGAACTAAGTAAACTACATTAAGTAAACTACATAAAAAAAATCCGATGTCAGACAGAATTCCCTCTAATGTCGATTCCCAACTAATCAAACCCAGTTGTCTGAACTAAGAATTTCAAATTGAACATTGTAGATGAAATGTTGAGGGCTTGTGATTTCACAGCATGAATTGCAGTCATATGACCTGTATCATGAGGAAAAAAAAACTATTTTCTTTGTGTTTTAGGGGTGTATGAGGCATGGGGTGTGTGTGTGTGGGGGGGGGGGGGGGTGATGTGTAACCATGGAAACTCCATGTCCTTTGAATAGTGATTCAGTTTTTTTGCACAAACTAGACTTTTGATCCGTGGATGCTCTTTGATTCTCTTGGCACACACTTGTTTTCATGCAATGCGATAAATCACATTCAGATAGTTTGTAGCAATGCATATTAAATTCAGCATGAAATCAACACTAATGCATATTCCTGTTCATAATTTGAATTATTCGTCAGTGCACATTATTCAACAGGAATTTATTTTTCAGAATTTTTTTCTGAAATTTTTTGGTATAACCTAACTCTTAAACTATCCTATTTGGTTGATGTCCCCAAAACCTCTTATTTTTTCAAAACCATTTTTCATTGATAGATATTTGTCTACATTCAGTCAATTCCTGAGGGATAATATCAAGAATATTTGTATTTTATTTAATTTTTTTCCTTAATATCTGTTTCAAATATAACTAAAGTAAAATGTGTAGCTAATGATGAACCTTCCTTCTTACTTTTTTTCTAAAATTGTATGTTTTTGTATGAATCACATTGTACAAATTCATAGCATAGCACCATCATGTAAAATACATTTTCTCATGAGATCAGGAATTGGTATTGGTTTAGATTAAAAAAAATTTGGATTGCAAATGTAACTTACCGTTCTCAAATATCTGATATGCATTGCACTTGGGAAAGACGACTAAAAAGTAGTCAATTGAACAATCAAATACTCACTAGTTTATGCACAGAAATGATAAAAGCAGTCTGTTAGGTCTCAATAATGTCACAAAGGATGTTGATTTAAAACATTTATACACAGTTGTAATCAAAATTATACAACCCGGTGTGTTCGGTGTGTACACTTTTAGTTTGTTTATTGCGAAATAACTCGCGATTGTTTCTCTGTCATCCAAGCAAGGCTTTGTTTTCCAAACGCACTGTGGGAAGAACTTTAGCGAAGCACCGGCATCGACTCTGTGATTGATTGGTTTTGTCTTGTACACAATTATTCGCAAACATTCGCTTATTTTTCCCACTTAGAAGCTTTTTTTACACACTGAATTGTGTGCTAAATTATTAAAAATTACTGGTAAAAAAAAAACAGACACATTTGGATCGATCCTTTTCGATACCACGTCAGTATCGAAAGTATCGATACTTCAGGATTGAGCCGCCCACCCTAATGCGAACATATTTATGAAAGAATGGCTCGTTTCAAAATCTTCCCGGTCTACTGACATTTGTTAGAGAACTCCGGTCAATTTTAACATTGAGCTCATTTTTTTGTCAATTTGGAGTGCTGTCAATACAGAGAACAACGACAAAAATCAGTGTTGCCTACACCGTCTTATCCTATTTTTAAAATTTGCACCCTGTTGACTTCAATGGGGCAATATTTAACCCTGCTTTTAAGCTCTTAACATCCTTGATGTGTCATTACAAGTGCACAGAAAATGTGAGTGATTCCTTCTGAGTGAACACGAGTGGATCTGACTGCAGTAGATGTGAAAGATATGGATAAAAATGATGTTATTTCAGCCAGCGCACATACCTGTATTTACATCCTGTTTTCGGTTGAAGTCCAAAGTAGTCGATTGTCGAGTTCACGCGCATAGGTTTAGTTACCTATGATCACGCCTGTGAACTCGACAATCGACTACTTTGGACTTCAACCACATGACCTGTGCACTTGTAATGACACATCAAGGATGTTAAGAGCCTAAAAGCAGGTTTAAAACTTGCCCCATTGAAGTCAACAGGGTGCAAATTTTAAAAAGAGGATAACACGGTGTAGGCAACACCGATTTTTGTCGTTGTTCTCTGTACTGACAGCACTCCAAATTGACAAAAAAATGAGCTCAATGTTAAAATTGACCGGAGTTCTCCTTTAAGACATCTGCTTTAAACATTACGATGCTCATAAATAATTTCCTTAACTTTACAAATAGTAAATCCACTTCACCAGTTAATTACTCCTCGACAGCGATGCCACTGAAATATATACAAAGCGCATGCAAAAACGGAAGATCAAAGACAATATTCTAAAGATGGTATTCATAAGGTCTATAAACCTATACACTTGAAGCAGCGTCCTTGATATCATCATCATAGTCTGTGACGTTGGGTGGTGAAGGACAGCTGTGCGAAGACATGCAGCACATCTGGCCTAATATTCTCTCAGGGCATCAAACGAGTGACACCAGGAGAAAACAGGACAGATGCCAGAGTGTCCCTCCATCAAACAGCTGTGCGTCTTATAAAGGCCATATGTGGAAGACGTCTCTTCACCTCCCCAGATCTCTCTCTTTATTCTCTCTGTAAATCCTCCTGCTCTGAGGATAACGTCTGATAACGAGTCTCCAGTTATTTTAGGGCTTTATTTTACTAGTGGCATTTTATCAAAGACTCGGGTCTTCTGAGATGCTCGTTTGATATTTAATCTTCCGTCGTGGCCTGGAAAACACTATTATGCGCCGCTGGCGCCCGCGCAGCTCTATCCCAGACAGACTTTATGGATTTTGTCAGTTTGACTATTAAAATGCTTTAATCGACTACACGGCAATCATTTATCTCTCTTTCTCTCGGTGAGATCAGCATGATTTAATTCGGTCAGGCAAATTGATGAATTCACATTAGTAATAGACAGTGTCGTGTTCACAATCATAAATAATACACTTCCAGCCCGGTCATAAAAACAATCATGATGATGATACGGCCATTAGTCTCAGGATCATGTGGTTCATCAAAGAACTGTGCACATAAATGACAGAAGTTAAAGGCACAATATGTAACTTTTTTTGCTTTGAAATAGCAAAAATCACTATATCTATATATATTTTTTTTGTTGTGTACTTACATTATCCCGACTGTTTCCAACAACTTTCAAACCAGGAGAAATTTTTATTTAATTCGAAGACACGGCACGTTTCTTTATTTCCGTTTTGTCGCAGTCAATGCCGTCATATCCGCGTTGTCCCTGGTTTCCCTCGTACTGCCATGGCAACCAGAGCTATGAACCAGAGCCCTCTGATAGTAACCAAGGCGACAGACGTGGACAACTGTGTAGTTCGTAATGTCTATCTGCACGCTGTTGTTGTTTCGTTCAAACATTATGGACCATGGCAAGCAGACTTTGGATAAAAAAGGAGAACTAAAACGAGAATCAATATCAGCGCGGTGTTTTCGAGATGCCGAGAGCTCCCATAGACAGTATATAAACGAGAGCTCCACGTCCGAGACTTCGACCGCTCCTCCATGTACTTTATTAAACAGGTGAGCACATTTACATAAAACTAATCAATGTTCTATAGTTCAACAATGATAAAATGTTATAATATGATCTGTATGTTATTCTAATGTTGATCTAGCTTACTGCTAGTCTCATACAGACAAACTAACACATACATTTCAACACATTCAAATGCAGTTTAGTGTGATAGTGTAATGTTAGACCAGGTGAAAGAGCGCTGCGTTACCTCACAAGTTTAATTTGTCTAATAAACAGACCTGTGAGTAGTAATTCTGCGTGTAGTTCGGTAGAATGAAATTTCCATATTCCTTTTATATCCGCGGGACTCGCGTCGCGTGTGGAGCTGATAGCTGTCTCTTAGCAATCCCGAACTGCTTCATATCACAGTCATGATAAAAACATCGATGTATTCAGTCATCCATAAACATTATGAGATCGGTCGGCTTGACGTTGACGTCAAGATCCATAATTCTTAGCAAATGTTGCGTCATCAAACTACGCCTTTGTTATTGTAAGAGGTTAGCGACCCCTAGCGGCGAAAAAAATGACATACTGTACGTTTAACAGAAATCTTCTGATTTGCTGACTTTACACAATTACAAGTTATGCTTACAAGTTAAAAAACTGAACACGTCCAAGGATTAACTTGTGGAAATATTTAATTAGGTTATACACAAGCTATTTAAAGTTTTTGCATGCTGGTCTATGATTATGATAATCCTAGGCATGAATAATTAATACGTTTTTCCAGCTGTATTTGCAATGTTTTATCAGTGCTTTTGTTGTTATTAGTAACTTGCTGTTTTGTGACATTTGGAGTTAATTTTCTACTCAAAATGACATTCATAATGGATAATGATCCATTGAATGTTACCGTTATTGTGTACCAAATATTGATATTATCTCTGTGTGTCGGGTGGATACCATGTTACTTCTATTATGTAGATATGTTGTCTACACAATATCTACTATATTATTGTTCTAAGTAAAGCATACCATTTAAAAGCATGGCTTAATTCAGTGTTAAATTGTTTGAGTAAAATGTAGCCTACTTGCAAAGTAAACTTCAACTAAGTAGAAATTACTTAACAAACTTTAACTGGCCAAGTTAAAGTTACTTATTTTCTTTGTTAATTTTACTTAACTTTTTTTATTTATTTTTTTACTTTCTATTCATTAAAGAATACTGAAAATGTATCATGTATTCCACAAAAATACAAGCAGCACAACTGTTTTCAACATGAATAATGTTTCTTTGTAAATGTTTCTTGAGCATCAAATCATCATATAATACTGATTTCTGAAGGATCATGTGACACTGAAGGCTGGAGTAATGATGCTGAAAATTCAGCTTTCATATAGCTGAAGCCCTTTGACAGTAAATAACTTAAAATACATTAATATTTCAATAACTTAACACATTTGCATGTTCACAGTTGTCTAATGTCAGTTTAATGGTCACATACTTTTCATTGCTCTGTTTAATTATTATCTCTTCACCAACTCACAAACCTGTTTTATAAAATAGTTTCACACCACTAAATATCACATACAAATTACACCATAACTGTATTTGGTCACTTTACACAAATTCCTGACCCAGAATAAGCTGAACTATTACGGTTATTGGGAAAAGTTTGACTATGTGAGGCTTAACCCACAAACACAAATGTAAACAACACAAATTTTGCATTTCATTTGGATAAACCAATAATAATAAGTAATATAATGTAGATTGACTGATATAAGCAGCGCATGTCCCTCAGGGTTCTTCTCCCCGCAGCTTCAGCAGAGGAGTATTTTAATTAAAAAACTGATTCAGAGATAATATACAATCATTCACAGACTGGGGAGAAGCGGACAAAATGAAAAGGGAGTGTGTAAATGAACAGTTAATGAACTGAGAGTCAAAGCACGCCAGGCAGATGGTGAAATAAAAATGCCAAATCTGCAATTCAAACAATCAGTGGAATCCAGTATAAATCCTCACTGGAAACACAGGAGCACCAGGACGTTCACGAGAAAGATTAAACTGAGCAGCGTTCAGTGAAAGGGACAGTGCAGAGAGACAGAAGGACAGACAGAGAGAGAGAAAGAAGGATGGGCATGGAGACAGAAAAAAACGAAATTTCTTTGACCTTTCTTGTGTTGCTTCCTCCTGCGTTCTCATCAGTCCGGCTGGAGGACGGGCAGAGGTGATGGTCTGGACCCAGCTGTGTTTCTGTCTTTAATAATGTGCTTCTGATTCCTCATTCAGGAGAAAACACCTCTCCTTGAGCCGGCGATAAGTCATCTGGTCAGACCATACGAGTGCGATTAGAGAGAGAAAACTAAAGCATAACATACATCTCTTGGCTTTATCAATCTCGGACAGGTTCAGACAGCACAAGTACAGTATTTGAATTTGTAAGTTTGGGGGTCAGAAACAACTATCGATTGCTGGTAATTGCATGTTATGGAGGTTCATATTGGGTACGTACAAATGCGGGTACAGTGAAGGACTGTAATCATTACAGGCAGTGATTACAGTAATGATTCTCATTATATTCTCTAAATTAATGTCTACCTGAGAATGTGATTATTTATAGTTTTCATAAGCGTATAGCAGAATTGGAGCCAAGACCAAACCCCCCCAAACCGACTGAAGACCTGAACCAATACCTGACCTCTTAAAACCTACAATAAGACTAGGCTAATAAATACATTATTACTTTTATTCAGCAAGGATGCATTAAATTGACAGTAAATTGACAGTAAAGACATACAGGGTTCCCACGGTTAACTTCAAATTCAAGGACCTTTCAAGGACTTTCCAGGTCCAATACCCTCAAAAAAAAAAAAAAGCTTTTTTTTTTCGTTTATTTTTGGCCAAATGACAGAAATACAACAAATAGAATATCAGAAATCTGTTTTGCATAAAACGGAGGAATATTCGGTACACACTTTACTGTATTCTAAAATGATTTTATATTAACTTTTGCATGAAACTATGAAACGTCGAGGTACCATCGTAGTAGTTTCGTGCGCGTGAACATCATGGCAACGTACAACACAAAGTACCACACATGGGAAACACTTAATGTAACGTGTAAATGTGCGCAACTAACATTAGTATGCATAGGCCACGAAGTGTTGGCGAAATAACACATTAGTAGACCGGAGGGAATAATATGGATTTTTTTCCAGAAAACTTCTTGCACAAAATAAATTCAAGCACTTTCCAGGGTCTTGATTTTTTTTTTTTTTCAGATTCACAAACTTTCAAGGATTTCAAGAACCCGTGGGAACCCTGTTTATAATACAAAAGATTTCTATTTCAAATCAATGCTGTTCTTTTGAACTTTCTATTCATCAAAGAATCCTAAAAAAATATACATCACAGTTTCCACAAACATATGAAGCAGCACAACTGTTTTTAACATTGATATTCAAAAAGATAACACACACACATACTCAATGGCCGCTTTATAGGGTACACTTGTTTAACTGCTTGTTAATGCAAATATCTAATCAGCCAATCACATGCCAGCAACTCAATGCATTTAGACATGCGTCCGAAATCGCATACTTTCTCGAGTAGGTACAGTACGTGTTTTGAATAAGTAATTACTTCACGGCCGCTAAAAAAGTATGTTCTGTAATCTGGACATCATTGTGACCTACCAGCGTCAGTTGCTTCGCGTCACCACCATTTATTGGGCTGCATCTGAAATTGCATAACTTCCATACTATATGGTAGACAAAAAACAGTGTGTGACAAAATAAGCATGTCTGGCTTCACAGGACTAAAAGTAGGCAAAAAGTACCCGGATGACCTACTTCTTCAGGTGAGATACTGATATGTGCATTCGATGGACACTTTACTATCCCATGAGGCCATGGGAAAAGATTTATGAATGGCAGTGAAGTGACGCAACTGACGCTGGAAGGTCACATGATAAACACAACATGGCGGATGTAGTACGTCCAGATACTATATAGAACAGGGGTGCCCAATCCTGCTCCTGCCGATCGACTGTCCTGCAAAGTTCATCTCCAACCCTAATCAAACACACCTGAACCAATGAAAGGCAGCTGTGTTTAATTAGGGTTGGAGATGAACTGTGCAGGACAGTCGATCGCCAGGAATTGCTTCAGGTGTGTTTGATTAGGGTTGGAGATGAACTGTGCAGGACAGTAGATCGGCAGGAATTGCTTCAGGTGTGTTTGATTAGGGTTGGAGATGAACTGTGCAGGACAGTCGATCGCCAGGAATTGCTTCAGGTGTGTTTGATTAGGGTTGGAGATGAACTGTGCAGGACAGTAGATCGGCAGGAATTGCTTCAGGTGTGTTTGATTAGGGTTGGAGATGAACTCTGCAGGACAGTCGATCGGCAGGAGCAGGATTGGGCACCCCTGATATAGAACAAGTTTTTAACAGTCGTGAAGTAATTGCTTATTCAAAGTAAGTACCTACTCAAGAGAGTATATGATTTTGGATGTAGCCATGGTCAAAGTTCAGACTGAGCATCAGAATGGGGAATAAAGGTGATTTAAGTGACTGGTTGTTGGTGCCAGACGGGCTGGTCTGACTTTTTCAGAAACTGCTGATCTACTGGGATTTTCACACACAACCATCTCTATGGTTTACAGTGAGCGGCAGTTCTGTGGGTGAAATGCCTTGTTGATGCCAGAGGTCAGAGGAGAACTGCCAGACCGGTTCCAGCTGATAGAAAGTAACTCAAATAACCAATCGATACAACCGAGGTCTGCAGATCGAGACAATTCACATGGCAAACCAAATCTGGACAATAAAAGATTGGAAAAAACGTTGCCTGGTCTGATGAGTGTCGATTTCTGCTGACATACAGATGGAGGGTCAGAATTTGACGTGAACAGCATGAAAGCATTGATCATCCTGCCTCGTCTCAATGGTTCAGGCTGCTGCTGGTGTAATGGTGTGTGGGATATTATCTTGGCACACTTTGTGCCTCATAGTACCAATTGAGCATCATTTAAATACCACAGTATTATTGCTGACCATGTTCATCCCTTTATGACCACCACAGTGTATCATCTTCTGATGGCTACTTCCAGTAGGAAAACATGCCGCCACAAAGCTCAAATCATCTCAATCTGGTTTCTTGATCATGACAATGTTCACTTTACTCAAATGGCCTCCACAGTCACCAGATCTCAATCCAGTAGAGCAGCTTTGGGATGTGGAGGAATGGGAGATTCGGAGCAGCCAAACATCTGCAGCAACTGTGTGATACTCTCATGCCAATATGGACCAAAAAATAAATGTTTCCACCACCTTATTGAATCTATGACACAAAGAATTAAGGCAGTTCTAAAGGCAAAAGGGGGTCCAACCCAGTACTAGCAAACTGAACCTAATAAAGTGGCCAGTGAGTGTTTACATTTATTTAGGTCAGTAAACAATGTTACGGCAGGTGAACTATCAGTAATATCATTGTTTCTATGCATTGAAGACATTCATATTCTTCCGAGACCAATCAGCAAATTAGTGAAACCATGTAGCTGACCTTGTATATGCACTAAACCTCCGCACCGTCTGCGAGTGTGTGTGTGCATGTGTGTGTGTGTGTGTGTGTGTGTGAGAGAGAGAGTGAGAGCAGTTCATTTGCAGTTTCTTGCCTGTTGGTCATGCTCTGGTTTGCATATCAGATGAATCATCTTTCCGAGGTGTTAGGTCACAGTTAAATTGAACACCTTGGAACCAATTTATTCCATTAGGAAGCTTCGAGTCCTGCACTGGAATACTGACAGCCAATTTCATAACCACTCAAGCATCAAGCATGAAGGAAAGGTGACAAAAGATGATGGATTTCGCCAGACAATACACACACCATTCACATGAGGTGAGTGTGTGTGTGTGTGTGTGTGTGTGTGTGTGTGGGCGCGTTTCTATACTTGAGCGGGTTTTTAGAGTTAAGGCCTCACAATGCCGCAGAGATTTCATGTCTCTCTCTTCAATAGTACTTCATTCTTTCCATTCATAAATGACTTCAGATTTGAAAGACCTATGCTAAAATCCTCTCACAACACAGCGTGAGGTTTCATAAAGAGGCCGTAATTGAGGACAGTGACGACATGTCAACACATCCAATACTGAGCGGCAAAAGTGCTTTGACACTCGTCTAATCCCTTCTTTGCTCCATCACAAGCCTTTGTGTGTCCACTTCATTTTCCTTCTCCCTTTGAACAGAAACCACAGTGTAAGAAAAAGACCACTAGAAAGTCGAACGCTGTTCAAACTGACTTTTGAATTATGGAGCAGTTTTGGGTGACTATAGATATTTGCCACATCGCAATTAGGCAAAATAATGGTTTATTTAAAAAAAAAAAACATCTATCAAAAGTAATTTTGTGTGGTGAGTTGGCTCGTGCAATTTATGTTTCATTTCATGCTTCAGAGCTAACATAGTGAGCATCAATGCTCCCTGGTTTTCACGGGGCATTGTGGGACTTTCTAGGGAGCGAACATTTCAGTGCACAGGAAGGATTTTCCGATTGAGACCGCACCTAAAATGGCCGACTCCCTGATCAGTGCCCTGACTACTGAACTAGTGAGCTGATTGAGACGCAGGTGAAGCCAAAGCATTTTAATCGCCCCCTGCTGTCTGGATGCAGGTCAGAAACCCCGCCCTCTCCATGTAATCGAATGGGACGCAAGCCAAAAATCCAATTACACTAATACGTTTTTTCCAAAGATGGTTTCTGTCATTTTAGGTAGTTCTTATCACACAGACGTATGTTCAAGTGTTCGTTTTTTTCCAAGAAGTTTGGTTTTAGTTAGTTATGATGCTATAAAATGGGGTGTTATCATGATTGACAGCTGTGCTAGCGATTGAGTCTGCGGGAGCGAGAGGATGGCGGGACATTGACGCCGCGGCTCCACCTCAGGATCACTAATGCACAGACTTGGGCTTCAAATCGGCAATGACCATTTCTGGGATATTTTTGCTCCGTTTTTCTATAGTGGAAGGAAGTGGAGACATATCGTCCATCTTTTTTTTTTTTTACAGTCCATGAGTGAAACATCTTCTCGAACAAGAATAAATGTAGGGCGGGACTTGATTTTGTCCATGTGGAATTGATTCGATCGTTGTGGATTGCTATTCCTCTGATTATAGTGGCTGTGTTGGAAATCGCATACTCTCTTGAGTAGGTACTTATTTTGAATAACTACTTGGTGACCACTAACAATGCACATTATCTATAGTATGAATGTGTGTAGTATGAATGTATTCCGGACGTACTACATTCGCCATGTTGTCATTATCATGTAACCTTCCAGCCTCAGTTGTGTCGCTTCACTGCCATTCATAAATCCTTTCCCGTGGCCTTATGGGATAGTAAAGTGTCCATCCTATACTTCAGATTCTCACTGGAAGTAGTAAATCATCTGGGTACTTTTTGCCTACTCTTTTATGAGTATTGTGAATTCGGATCTTTTGCCTACTATTTAAGTTTTCGATTTTGGATGCAGCCAGTGATTTTAAATTAGTTTGGACAAATGAGGACATTAATTAGGTCGAATTATGGACCTCCAAAAGAAGTCAGAAGAAAAGACAGAGGATATACTGAACAGTTACAATTCTACATAAAAAATGGTTCAACAGCATTTGCAAAGTTTTTTGCGTGTTACTATACTTTCAAAAGATCTGTTTACCCTGATCTGGCAAAACCAGTGACTAGTTCTTCCTCTAAACTGCAAACTGTTGGGTCCAAGCAGCAGAAACATGTTATTGGTTGTTACTAATTTCAAGAACCAATTGACCACATTACACAGGAGTAAACTGGTTTTTCCAACAGGAACGGCTGAAAATCCCTTTATCACAAACTTTATTTAATTTACTCCTTCAACACGCTTATTATCCTAATCCTAATGGAGAGACTGAATCCATCCTCAGAAATGAAGTAGATTTATGATTAATTAATGTCCAATTTCTGCCCGCTGCACACCTACAGGACAGATTTAATAATGATGGGGTGATAGAGAGACAGAGAGAGATGGATTTCACAGTGTAGATGGAGAAACAGAGTAGATGATTCTCCAGATCCAAACAAATACAGATTATGTATGTATATCCACTAACTTGAGTAAACGTTCTCCTCTAACCAGAGATTATAACATATTCTGTACAACAGTTGCCTACTTGTCAAGTGATGTAATGTTTATGGGCCAGTAAATCTGAAATGGACCTTTTTCCCATTTCCGTGAAAAAGCTTAAGTCTTCATAGATGAGTAAACCTGTGTTTCTAATTGCTCCAATAGGCCTAATATTAATAATGATGATGATAATGAATGAATAAATTGGCCTAAATGATCATAAAAAAAAAAAATATATATATATATATATATATATATATATATATATATATATATATATATATATATATATATATATATTAACTTATCAAATAACACACCTCTGTAAAATAATAAAGTAGCCTATTTTACATGAGCTTTAGTATGTTAGCCAACACATCAAAATAAGTGTACTTCTTTTAAAAGCATGACAAAAGATTATTAAAACGTAATGATTTAAAATTTAAATGTAAAATTTTAAATGTGACATTACAAAATGCACTCAAGTGTGCACTTTCTTTAAGCACACCTAAGTGGCCTTTATTTCATTAATATTATATTATCTGCAAATACAGCATTTAAAAAAAATATACATTTAAGATTTGAAGAACACTACAAGGCACACTCAATACAATTAAGTGCACTTCTTTTTCACAAGGGCTCCCTCGGCAGTTAGAAACACCCTCACAGCAGTGTTGTGTCATTTAAAGCCAAGCTAACATAACACAAATTAGGATATTGTCTCATAAATGTGTTTATTTTAAACAGAAAATATAAAAACTTTTGTTGCCTACATATATGTTCGATGTTAATAGGCTAATTGTGGAAAAAACATCACAATCTGTGGAAAGTGTTGGTTATAGGCTAAGTGAGAACAAAGTGAAACATACAGTGTGCTCAATGATATCTCACTTCCTGCACTATTACGTGTCTAACACAAACCTACCTTCAAAATGAATGATTGCAGTTGTGTTGTATGAAGTAAATTGATAGTCAACAAGAACAGCCAAAGACAGCCAACCGTTCGACGCAGATTCACTCAGATCTGGATTGGAGTTACACTGACACCTAGGGGTGTCCTTTGGTGTTGCTGGTGGTTATTATCCACAGAAGCAGAAGCCTGCAGGTCAAACGGTGTTAAAGATCAAGAAAAGCACATTAAGTCAAGCAAACACACGAACAACATGTAAACACGAGCACTATATTTACCTATATTCTCAACGTAAGTGAGGGCGCGGGCAACTTCCGGTCTCATCCACTTCCGTTTACTTCAGCTGTATAAAAACTGTTGCTGCTTGATATTTGTTATCATATTATTTCAATTAGTAATCATTAACACACTTGTTTGTAGCACAAATTATTTGACTGCATTTTGTTATTTTCCAGACCAGCAGATTTGGAAGTGACCACACAAAGCCTACAGAAAATAGCATACTTCAGCGTTGCTACAAGGTGAAACAAACACACTGGGGTCAATGGGGTGTGATCTGACTGCTGTATAATAAAGGTGGATTAAACCCTTCTTTACACCTGTCAAGGGTGTTTTGGCCACATTATTATGAATCTTCCATTCACACTCACTCTCATATTCAAGGACTTACTGTAGATTTGACCTTCTCAAGGCCTGTCAGCACTGAAGAAACACGAAACTCGAGAGAAACAGCTTTATTTTGCTTTAATACAAAAGATCTGGGTTACACTTTATTTTTTTAAGGTGTGGTTGTTACAGTGTAATTATAGATTTAAGTAGGTAGCTGAGTAATATTAATTAACTACATGTAAGGTAGTAACATGTAGCCTAACGTATAAAACAATGAAACTGCAAAATAAAGTGTTACCAAAATCTGCTACTAAGGTAGAACTTTGACATAAAATGAGGTTCGAAATATGAGATCAGTGAAAATGCTAACTATTTTGGTTGAAAAATGAATTAAAAACATGTAGATTTCTATCAGAATGTAGTTGTTGTTGTTGTTGTTTGTATTAAGTAGTAATCTGGTTATTTCCAGGTTTAAATGAAAAAATATTTTTGTAAGAAATGAAGTAATATTTATTTACATTTTATTTTAGTATCATTTATACTATTATAGCTTTTATTTTTATATTTTAATTTCTCATTTTAATTTTAGTTAGAGTTTTAGAAATTTTGTAATGTGTTTTTGTCATTTTTATATTTTAAAAAAAAGTTTTTATTAATTTTTAATTCAGTTTTAGTTATTTTTTTGTTGTTGTTGTGTGGTATATGTTTTCATTCTTTTATTTATTCTTTCTGTACAGCACTTTGTTTCCACATTGTGGTTTTTCTATATTTTATTTTATTTTATTTCAGTTAACATTTATCGTATTTCAAGCATTTTTGTATGGTTTTAGTTTGTTAACTACAATAACCCTGGTCATCATAATACTGAATTGTTACAATGTTCATGTACTGTACTGTGTCCAAACTCACTCTCAGACACTCGGATACACTCACACACACTTGAGAGCTCCAGCGGTCAGAAAGGCTCACCCATGGATATTTTTACAAAACCAATAACGAGTCCTTTATTTGAAAGGCACAGCGTTTGGACTTGCATAAGTGAAAAGGTCAGAGTGCCGGCGAGAGCTGAAACAGATTCAAAAACCCAGAGTGAAGTGATTGAACGCTGCAGTCACAGACTCAAAGGAGCTGTGGAGAGATGAAGGTCAAACTGATGTCTGAAACCATTTCCAAAGATCCTTCATCCTGCACAATATTTATGGATTTGGGCCTCAAATGCCAAGACAGGAAGTGAGTTCTTGAGAGCTGAGGCGGCGGTCTGCGTTACGATCACAGGATTGCATGAATTTCTTGGCACAGCGGCGAGGACGCAGACTTCCGCGAAGCAGGAGCCGTAACGGACGAGCTTCTCGCTCGCTGAGAACACCATCGCCATCTGTGTCCAGCAGCATAAAGTACAGACGGAGAGTGTGAACAGAGGGAGGAGAGGTGGGGACGTGAAGACGGGACTCGGGTGTCCTGAAAGACCAGAAGAATCAGTCAATGATGGAAGCTCTGGATCAACGCCACAGAAATGACAATGTAGAAGTACACTGCTAATCATTAGAAAGATCAAATTAATGCATGCATAAATTAATGAATGAACATTTTGCGATTTTATCTAAAGCAGTGCTATATCCTATTGAATTAGCTTTTATTTTTTTATATTTTCAGTTTTAGAAATTTTGGTATGTGCTTATGCAGGGCCTTTTTGCCACACCTGAAAAACTTAAAGTTTACCAGCCATAAATATTTTTTTTACCTGCCATGAAACTGTTTTTGCAAAAACAGGCAGTAATGTCATTTAACAGAAATTTCCCAATTCTCTATTCCAATATCGATACCACAGCTAAAACTACTAGCCTAACTAATATAAATGTAAAACATGATTAAAGACTGTCCGTAATAAAATAAGAACAAATAAATTTACAAGCACCAGCACAAATAAATACAATATAGCAAAGATGCAAATGAAATAAACAGTGCTTTTCAGGTTTTTCAGGTAGGTCTAACAGTAGTTTTCAATGACAGAAATGTAATAAAGTGATCAAATGTATGGTCTGCATAGTCTTCACTGTATGAATTAAACATCCTTATTAATGAATCCTTATTAAAGTTACAAAAGTTATTCAGTCAAGAGCAGTGTGATTTTCTTCTTTGTCCTTTTGTTGTTCGATTAACATTAAAAACACAGAGTGAATGCATAGATCTAATATACTGATACACATCTCAACTGTTACATTCACTTAAAACGTTTATTAGTATACTCGCAATTTTTTTACATAATTTTGTGTGAAATTGTCCGCTCAAATGCAAGAAGACGTGAAAGAGAGCTCAGTCCCAAGCGTCGTTCACATTTGTTAATGTTCATGCATTGTTAGAATTCATAAAAATGTTACCGGCCATCGTGCGCTTGTTAGTTTTAGGGCCTGTTTATGTGAATTTTAGTTTTTTTTCTATTTAGCTTTATTTTATATTTTGTTTTAGTTTCAGTAATTTAAGTATTTCAACTTTCAGGTTTTTCAATAAAAACAGGTGTTGTTTTAATGCTGAAAGAAAGTTTCATGCTGAATGGTTGTAAAGGTTAACAAAACACGTAAAGATGTGAAAACATTTAAACAAAACTCATTCTTGTTGATTCATCTGTTGAAAGAGTGACCGTTTCCTCTAATAACTCAATATCTGCTTGTCTTTATGACTAATAACTGTAATCGATGTGTGTGTCTCTAACCTGTAAGGAGAAGATGGAGCAACACTTTCAACTTCCTGCCGAAATCCTTCTATTAAACTCTTCAAAAAGTCGGTCTTTCGAACACTGGAACAACCTATATAAACAGACAGATATTGCTAATTAAATTGGTGATATGTATTTTAGAGAGTCAAATAGACTAAGATCTGACCTGTTGGTTGTATTTTAATATTCAACAAACAATACAATAAATACTAAATTTATAAAATTCTTTGAAAAAAGGCTAAACTATGTTGTTTACATCATTTAAGATCATTTAAATGTAGTTGTGATAAAAATGGTAAAAATTTTGCTTGGTCCATCTTACAACATAAATCATTCAAAGAATGTGCTGATAAAAAATAATTGTCTAATGATATTAATAATTGGGCTTACCAAAATCATACAAGCTAGTGCTACAATATTGACATTTTGGTGGTTCATTGCCCTTCAATATACACCCATGGGTCAGTCTACTATAGCCTCTATACACCACCTCGTATACACAACTTGATCCTGTCCCTAAAATGCTTTTTCAGTTTGTGATGTTCATGTCAAGAAGACGCTGTTTTTTGAGCTACAAAAGCAAATCCACTTTGCTGCCCTTTAAAAGGACGAGGACTTGCGCTGGAATTGATACGATAAAACCGACGCCATCTTTACTGTTTGTATCACCGTGTATCAAGCACTGAGGAAGAGCTGAAATTCAGATATGGTAATGGGCATTTGGTTTCCAACACGCGCTGTAAGCGGTCGACCAATCACAACAGACTGTGCAATCTGACCAATCAGAGCAGAGGAAGCAATCGGGAAGGAGAGTGTGGCAAGCAGGGCGGGGCCGAGAGCCGTGAGAACGGAGCGAGATTGATAATGAGCGTCATCTGCGAGCCTCGGATCTCTCACGGAGGAGCTACGGAAGCATAAAAGGAGGAGCGACGACAGTGAAGGATGAGAGAGGACCAGGCCTGGACTTTTATGTTATGTTTTATTTATGTGTGTGCGGCAGTCATCCGTGAGTGGCTGCCGCTTTTACTATCGTTTTGTGTTTCTTTTGGATTAAAGTGTGTTGAACGTTCGACGGTTCCCGCCTCCTTCTTTCCGGAACAACAAACCTTGTTACAGAGGGGTTTAGAGAGACAATCTTTTATTGAACCAGAAAAGAGCTGATTTTTTTTGCATGTAAACCTATTGTAGGAGACTCCAAAACAAAATTAGCAACCTTTAAAGTAGCAGAAAAGGGGCACTTTAAAAGAGACTGTGTGTTTATTTAAAATTTAACTTTCCATTCTGCTTGCAATTAATCTAATATATGCTAAGATCTGACCTGAGAGAGGTGTCTCTGTGTAGCTGTTGTTGAGGATGAGTGTGTTTGTTTCCTGAGAGCTGCAGTCTGGCAGTTGATTCCTGTGCAGAGAAAATAATCATTAAAGTTTTCTACACTGGCTTATACAAACCCACACACACACACACACACACACACACGTTCACTATCTTTGAGGGGACTCTCCATAGACGTAATGGTCTTTATACTGTATAAACTGTATATTCTATTCCTACACTTATCCGACCCCTAAACTTACATTTTCAGTGTAATTTAGTATGTTTATTAACCCATTTCCCCAATGTAATATAAACCTGTACACACACACACACACACACACACAAACTCCCAACCTGTCAGAAGTGCCCGGGATGGGCCGCCCCGAGTCCACTCTCACACACCAGCAGTATCCCGTGTCGCTGTGGCACTGAACGGATTTGTACCGCCCATCTGCACTGCATTCTGGGACAAATCGCTCATCTGACCCCTGAATGTCCGCTTCAGCGAGCAAAGACATTCTCTCGTGTTCACAGTTCTTTAGAGAGTCTGCAGGAATACAGAGTAAGAAACTGAACAAGTTCACTCTTCAAAACACTCAAATGAAGCCTTGATCATCTCTCCTTCTCACCTGTGGGTCGTCTGACCGGACGCTTTCCATTCGGGTCAGAGTTCAATAGGATTGTCACCCAAAATGGAGGCACAGTGACTCCTGTATTTATAGTCAGATGGTATCTCAATGGTAACATCTATATTGTTTATCAATGGTAAAGGGCCTTTTCATTTGCCAAAAACAGATTTGTTTTTTGTAGATGTTTTTTTATTAAAAAAAATTTAATTATGAGAAAAAGGAATGCAAAATAAATGTAACGCATTACTTTCCATAAAAAGTAACTAAGTAATGCAATTAATTACTTTTTAAGGAGTACTGTAATATTTGCTTGTATTTGAGCTTTAATGATCACAAAACTCATGCAAAAGACTGCAAATATAAGATTTTGATATAAGTTTTGAGTATAAATGCAGTGAAGTCACCTGCAGTCGTCGGCACAGAGCGTGGATCAGGATCAGGAACACCTCGTTCTAAACCCAGAGAGGAACATGTCAGGTAACGGGACCTTTATTTCATTATACTGCAGTATTTGTGTATATGTGTTCGCTCACTCGCTTGTTCTAATTCCACGTCGGCTTCCTGAGCAATATCTGACATCTGACCTTCAACACAGATAGTGAAAAACAGATTGCTTTAGGTTTTGTGAAGAAAATGTGAGTGATGCTTAAACCATACAAAACTCGCAGTTTGCAGTGTTCTGTCCAGTGTCCAATTCGCAGTGTCTGTAGCAGTTATTTTTGTTAGCTAAAACCATGAAAAAATGTATTACTTGAAATAAAATTATTCTTATTTTGTTTCAGCTTTTTGATAAGGCAACATTTTTAATCTCAAAGTACTAAAATACATATTATTTTTCAACACAATTATGTCCTAATAACGAGATATGTTAAAACAACATATTTTTTATCATTAAAACATATTCTTGTAATAATATTTTAACAACATATCTCGTTATTACAAGAAAATGTCTTTTAACAAGAAAAACACCTAGTTATTACAAGAAAATGTCATTTTATCATCATATTTCGCTATTGCGAGAACATTTTATTTTAACAAGAAAATGTGATTATTATGAGAAAATAAGTTGTTTTAATGAGGAAAATGTCACTATTATGAGAAAATATGTTGTTTTATTAAGAAAAATGTATTGTTTTAATGAGAAAAATATGTTGTTTTAATGAGGAAAATGTCATTATTACAAGAAAATATGTAATTTTAATGATATAACATCTCGTTATTACGACATAATTGAGTGGAAAAAAACAAATGTGTCAGCAATGTGCCACCATACTATAAAAGCTAAAACTTATATATATATATATATATATATATATATATATATATATATATATATATATATATATGCATATATGCACAAAAAACAATAAAAACGACAAATACACAAAAAATACTAAAAAAATGTGTACTAACTAATTGTGCTTCCATCGTAGTTTATGCACATCTTCTAATCGGATAAAAACTTTATCCGCCTCATTTGAGCGCATATGCTTTTTTTGCATTTTTTAGAATTTATGCACATCTTGGCACGTCCATCCTGTGTTTTTTGATGGGATACCCCAAAATTCACAAAAAACTAATGATACTAAAATAACTAAGTCTGTCTCACTAGTTCATGCGTCTCACACACAGAACTCACCAGTGCAGTTTGGCCGCAGGTGTAGGACAGAGCTTCCGCTCACAGGTATCCCATCAGCGCTGGAGCACCAGCAAAAACCTCCCTGAGTGTGACACTGCACCTACAGGTCAAAGGTCACGAGAGGTCATGCAGGGGATGGAAACTGATTGGAGCAAAAATGCCAGCTAAATGAGCCTCCAGATGAACCAATCACTTACGTTTCTTCTGAGATTATGAATGCAGTTATGAATATCAACTCTGAATTGGACTAGCATCACAATACCTCTGCATAGGTTCCGTCGGCTTTGCATATTGGGATAAAGACGGCCAAGGAATCGGAACAAGCACTGGCCCGCAGAGCTTGAGAACGAGCCAGCTGACATTTAGAGCTCAGCACGTCTGCTGACAAACACAAAACACTTTCAAGACACCGTCCACTGAGAGCAGAAACTCTGTGGTGCTTTACCTGTGCACGTCGACAGTGTGTCCATCCTCAGCTGGCTGTTAATGCACTGGGCACGTTGAAAAGAGCACAGAGATTTATACATTCGTCCGTTGCTGCCACACACTGCTTGACGGCGCCCTCTAGCACAGTCCAGCACACACACTCGAGGCCACTGCTTGTCCAACACCAGCAACTATAATTAGAGAATGGGAGGGGGAATGGCTGAATGTGAAAGGCTAGTCTGTGTAAAAGCTCAAAATAGGCAGCAAAAAAAGGGAAACATGGTGTCTGGCCGAGGAACAGCCGTCTACTGTCGTGAAAAACGCTGGAGGTCCCATGATGCGTAAGGCGATGCAAGACACTTTAGACAGACTAGTGAAAGATTTATATTTTTGCACTCCCTCAAAGAACAGATTATCATGTTTGAAGCAAGCAAAAAGAGTGCATATTTATATTTTGAATAGCCCCAAAATAGCCTCAAATATAATAAAAATGTAATTATCCTGCATGCATTTGGATTTGATATCTTCTGATGTACTTCAATTAGAGAAGGAAAATAAAATTTTGGTTAAAAAAGCAATCTCAGTTTGAATTGGTTTATATTGGAAGAAGAAAACATCAGAGCATATTTTGTTTTTTCTTTCAATTACAGCAGTAACAATCTTTCTATGACAGATTTAAAAAAAATGTGTACTGAACATAGAGATGTAATGTGGGAAAAAGGCAAAACAGTTGCAAAACAATAGCAGAGATTCCATTTAACCATGAATATCCTAAACATCTGTGGCAGTGTTTACTGAATCCATGAATAGAGCAGTCTGTTCATTAATGAAGCCCGAGAGAGAGAGAGAGAGAGAGAGAGAGAGAGAGAGAGAGAGAGAGAGAGAGAGAGAGAGAGAGAGAGAGAGCTTGCAAAATGACTTGCAAATGTTCGCAACACCAAACATCTGTGGTAACATCTCCAGCTTTGATGAGTGTGAACAGATGTATTCTATAATATACAGTATGTAACACAAAATCATTACTGAGAAACCATGAAAACCTTCAGCATTTTTTTTTAAAGAAAATATATTACACAACATGCCGTAATAAAAATATAAAATATCACTTGTAAAAAGTGTAATAATTTATGTATAAAAGGGCAATACCCTAAATGACCCATCAGATTTATATTTTACATTGGTTAATTAAAATGTCTATTTCCACTAATTGTTGTTGTCTTCAATGTCTTGCACTGCATGATTATTAGTTATGGAGTTGTAGGAAGGACCACTTTTTAGGTCTCAACTGCAAGAATATGATAAATTCTAATATTTCACACAGAGTCAGTCAAGGTATTAAAGCAATACTTCATTTTTGGACTCTTACTGATCTTGATTTGCCAAAGTCATCAGGGTGGAAGCTTTTCCACACCTTCAAAGTCCAGTTTCAAAACGCAACAGAAAATGAAACATTAAAAGTGACACGAACACAGTTGTGCTTAAACCGGCTCCTGCCAAGAGTGCAGTAACAAACAGCCGGAGCGAGTAAAGTCAAACATGACTCTGTTGGAGAACAAGGCAGCACTGTGGACATGAGGCATGTCTAACAATTTTATAACTGTGAATGAAAATAAATACAGTCTTAGTGGCCTCAGGTGGTTGGTTTAGTAATGAATGAGAGATGTGGTGCCACTTTGCTGACAGGTGTTCATATTATAAATGTAATGCCAATTTTTTGTCCAAACATGTGACCCTTTTGAGGATTGAGGTATTTTAAAGAGTAAACATTCTGTATTCTTGTGTACCTTTCAGACAAAAACTCTTTCAGCCTGTTCAGATTTATGTGGCTTGTGCTCAGGCATTTCACATTTCCAGGTGGCATTTTTGCAGGTCAACAGGTGTTATGTTTTGACATGGAAATTTATGACACAAAGCAATACTATCCACAGAAATCCACCAACTCCTTTTTTACTTCACTGTGGCATGTTAAATAGCCTATTTAAACTTTGTGACTTTTTAAGAGTTGATATTTTAAAACGTGTGACAAGTCCTCATTACATCACATTTAATTATCTTTAATTTTCTGCAACAATTACTAAATGTAAAAGCTTTTCTGTTAATTTTACTTTTTCAGCAGATTTCTCAAAATTCTGCTTGCATCTGTAAAAATGCATCACACAACTATACATTTTACACATGCAAGCTGAAATCAGGTATTAATTTCGCCTCCAGTCGTGAGTTTACCTGATTTTCGTCCGTCATCTTTACCGAATTTGACAATAGAAAGATGAGAAGTACGCGGCAGGTGAACGTCAACGCCAGCATGATTCCCGCCACAACAGCCCACGTTCGACGATCGGTCGCGCTCTTCCCGCCTTCGTGTGAATTTAAACACAAGGCGCGCGTCCTCGCCAGAGTAACGGCCAGGATTCAGAGGTGGAAGAAAGCAGAAAAATCCCGCGCTTACTCAGGTCGTCATAACAGCCTGACGGTTCGCTCTCAATCCTACGTTTTTTTCTACGCCGACAACCAACAGACGATAAAAAAAGAAAATAATATAAGCTTTAACACAATAAAACCGTTACATCTTCTTTCACTCATGTTATTTGAAGAGCTGGACACATGCTACTGTACCGACTTCACATTTTCACACAGGAACTCCTCCTCAGGACGGCGAGGAGGATGGTAAGTTAGCTCTCTATTGGTTGTAGGCTATTCTTTGAGTCCATACCTGTCTAAACTATTTAACAGAGCGGCTGTTTTTTATTTTATAAAAGTGTATTCATAGCACATTTAATAGCACATACAGTATTTGGCTATTTTGAGCTTTCTTAAAATGTTTACTCTACAAATTAAGCTCCATCCACATTTGAGGCATAATGCAGATTTACTACAGAAAATTCCTGTTCTTTTATGAGGGAAAAACAGTTACGATAATACACCAACCCTGTCTGTCACTGCAAGGATCAACCATAGTGTAAAAGACTCATTGCTAATAAATACTGTGTCACCAATGTTGTTGATGGTCAGAACTTGCAGCCTGTCGAAGCTAGAACACGCTATAATTTATCAGTCAAGTTGAAAATGTAAGCTTTAGTGGGAGGAAATCTCAAGCAAGCAGGGACACAGACAAATAATTCAAAGTGGTAATATTTTATAAGGAAACTTTATGTGTGCATGTCAAATTCACTTTTCATCTGAGACAGAAAGCAGTTTTGCAAATTTCCAGTACAGCAGATAACTTTTGATATTAAAGAGTACAAAAGAAAAAAAAATCAGAATTCCAAATCCTTTTATTCAACTTTGCAGATGTAAGAGCAGGCTTTTGTTCCAAGTCTGTTCAAATCTTCTGAAGCCCATCGACCCAACCCTATTCCCTCCCTCTACCCTTAATTTGTTCTCACTTGAATTCAACACTTTCGATTGCAAATCACCCCCGCCATTCCTTACAGAGAGCGTGGTTTGTATTGGATACATGATTGCATAGATTTGTTAAACAGTAATTTAATTTTAATTAAGACATAATGGAATGTTCATTAAGACTTCAGCTCTACCACTCCTTCCCCTCAACCTCCAGAGCTGTAAATTGGGTCCCTGCCCCTCCCTGTAGAAAGAGAAAAACTAGTGTACAACAAAAGAAAAGAAAAAATGAGTGGGAGAAAGAGCAACCTGCAACTACCAGGCACATTTGTACTTATTTCTTACTATATATAATTCTCCTTTCGACTGTTGATTCAGCAGCTGTGTGGTCATAGGCTCTAGTGGAGGGGTCACTACAAGGCTATGCTGGTCACATCACCACTGAAGCTCTGACATGGACATTCAGTAATATTTGAAAAACAATCAGAGATGGATGCCAGATGGACATTAGTTACAGTTAATAAATCCTTAAGGAACATGTCTAGTTGAGTCTGGGAGTCAATAAGAGAACGCTGTATAGTTAATTGGGGGAAGGGACTGGGTATTTATTGTGGATTGATTCTTCAACCCCTCAAAAAGAAACACAGACCTGTAGCTACTCAAACCTGCTTACAGTACTCCGCAGGGGTGAAACTGCTCATTTTATAATCTTTGCTTATGACCTGAAGTGCTGTGTGACTGCCCCATGGTATTCCGGCAATTCTGTGTACTGGAAAATAAGTATGTACAGCGTAGAATCCCACCAACTCAAAATTGCTGGAGAGGAGAGAAATAAAATGGGAGGAATAAGCTGAGGTTAGATTTTTAAAGAGTTCCATCGATCCAGCAAAATGGGTTAAGAGGGCATGTCACAAATTCCCTAACAATACACGAGTCATTCTGTCCATTTTCCTACGATATACAGCCTCACTATATGCCAAATAACATATTCCAACCCCAAACCAAACCTCCCACCCCACCAACTCTAGCAAGAAAACAACAAAATTAAAACAAAGAAAAATAGCATGTTAACTGAAAAAGCTTGTTGCCCTCCCCACCGGGGTAGAGGGTGCAGGTTAAGTGTCTAGGAATAGACTGAAGCCAAAGCGGATTCTTTAAGCTCTTTTTAGTTCCATTCCAGAACAAACTAATAGTTTTAATTCATATTTTTCTCATTTAATTAACCCAAAGGCTCAACATTAACTGTCTTTACAGGTTACTGCTGGTGAGAAATCACTTAAAACCTAGAAAAAAAATTCAGTCCTTTCAATTTATACATTGTGATTTTAAGAGGAAACGGAAGAAGATTAAAGAACCTGAGCTGTAGCTACAGTCCAAAGCTACGCAACCTCTCTTCCCTTGACACTGAACCTGCATCTTAAACTTCTTTCCTTCTATCCTACAACTTTCCTTAAGCTCTCCAAGACTGACATGTTTTACACACAGAATCAAAAGGTCATCCCTCAATGCGTGGCAAGCTTCATCAACAGTTATTCGCTCTTCCCATAATGCCATGGTAACCCCCTTCCCCCAAACATCTATCCCCCCCTCCCCATCAGATGTGCTATGAAGTCCCGTTTCCAACACTCTTAAATATCTTCCTCAGGAGCACTGATCTCTTTAAGGACTGGATGGTTGAGAGAAAGACAGATGCGGCTCTATCCAGCGCTCTCATCTATCTAGTCTGTGGGAAGATCAGCACTAATGCAGGAGAGAGAGCTGCTCTGGAGTTCTGGAGTTGGTGCTTAGAGGTCGCTCTCCCCGTACAGGGCGGTGGAGAAGGACATGTAGTCAAGAGCACCCGGCACTGCGTCGGGGCCGGCGTACGGTGCCATTCGGGCAATGCAATACTCCGCCTGGTCAGGAGGAAGCTCACGCCTCAACTCCTCAGCTGTGATGTAGTTCTGAAAAGAAGAATAGACGGGGTTAGATAGGGTGAAGTCGCATACAACGAAAACTTTGGACACTGACATTCTTACCTTGTCTCCGGCTAGGATCTTAAATGAGGCGATGACCTGGTCTGCGGTGTCCGTGTCGGTCGTTTCCCTTGACATGAAGTCGATGAAGGCCTGGAAGGTCACTGCTCCACTGTTGTTGGGGTCAACAATGCCCATAATACGAGCAAATTCAGCTTCACCCTGAGGAACAGAAGCTAGAGATTAACCCAGATAAACCCTCCTGGTGTAGAGTCCTGACCTTAAGTAACATTTTTAGACGGTCTTTAATTTGAAGCAAATGAAAATGAAGCTGTGAGACATAGAAGTACAGTCGGTTCAATGCGTTGATTTAAGACTTCTTTTGTGTTGTCACCTGAATTTTTAACACCAAAGCATATAGCAGTACAACCCATTGAACACTGACTTTGTCCCCATTTTCATTTGTGTCAAGCTAAATATTACATCAGCCTTGGTCTATTAGAATCTATTCAATTATCACTTTTTCTTTTACAGATCTTAACTTAAAATATATATAAAACATAAAATGTAACCAATGATACCAGACAAAACCGATACATTTTTAACAGCAAGCAAAAGCAGGACTTCAGGAGAAACCGAGATTGAGAAAGGAGATAGCAGTACCAGGCTGTTCCCAGTGGAAATGAGCAGAGCGCGGAAATCGTCGCTGTCCATAATCCCCGTGCGCTTCTACAGTTCGCAAAGGGAAGGATGAGAAAAGAAACAGAAAGGAAGCATGTGGAAAGCAGAGGATTTGGGGAGATGAAGAGATTGTACGCAAACAAACGTGAAGGTAACAGAGGGTTTGATAGAGGAATCAGAGTGAGTTTGTAGAGAAGACGGGTAAGAGAATGGAGGGCAAGTATGGCAAGGACAAGTAAAAAAAGAAAACAGAAGAAAACAAAGGAGGAAGCAGTGAGAAACATTACAAATTAAATAAAAGCAAAGACCTTAGCTGACCTACAGAGGGCATCTTTTCAAGCAGCAGCACAACAGGTGAGTGAGGGAGTTAGTGAGTGATGGAATAAATGAGTGGCGTGGCGCAAATACACACACAGATGGCAGCAATCAGAACTCCTTCTCTTGCTGTGCTCATACCTGTTTGTCGGTTTCTACGTCGTAACCCAGACTGATCAAACAAGCCTTGAACTCCTCAGCCTGTAAGACACCACTGTGGTCCTGTGGTTGCCAATTACGCAAGGGGCCACAGTGGATGGACCAATCAGAACATGCAGATGAGGATTGATGATACCGATTCACAATGACATAGCATGTGTGGGATGAAGGCAGTGGCATGACAAAAAAAAAAGATGGAGACAAAACATTGTGGATGTCAGACACATGGACCAATGGTGAACAAATCACATGACTAATGAAAACATACAGTGGCATGTGAGTGACCCAATTCTCATGAATGTCAGACAGAACATTCAGCTTGTGATATTAGAGAGCCATGATGAAAGCACTATATCAGTTTTCTCCTTTACCTTGGCTAAATGTCTCCACTCTAGCATAAAAACCCCTCATTACTTCAAATCCACTAGACTATATTTACATATTGGCTACAGGTGGCCCACTTCAGGTCAAAGGTGTTTGACGCACAGTATATTTCAGATGTTTTCCCTCCCATTAGTGCCAGAATGAGTGGAGAAAATGGAGCATATATTAAAACAAGTCCAACCAAAACTTTAAACTGAGGTCTATTTTTATCATGCAATCAATCACTCTGAAATTAAACACAGCCTTGACATAAGCAGCATATACTAAACCTTCCATATTCTTCTATGGACACTGTAATCCTCTGCTATGTCATGTGCATTTTCAATGTCCTGGTGCTAAGATCTTTTTGCTAAGACAGTTGCATAAACACAAGCCCTATGCATATTAAAGGAATATTTCACTCAAAAATTATGACCATTGTCATTTCAAAACGTATGACTTTCTTTGTTCTGTAGAAAACAAAACGTTAGCCTCTCAATTCTCATTTACAATCTTGGAGAATAAAGACGCATCTAGTCAGGTTTGACATCAGTGATTCACAAACAATTCGTTTTTGTGTCTCATAACCAGTCATGACATGGCAAGTTGCTTTCGTTCCACAGTACAATGCTTTCGTTGAAAACTTGTTTTAGAGTGAGCTATGCCTTCAATACACTGACTTTGATTAACATTCACCGTCTAATAAATACTTCTTTAACCTTAATTTAGTAACTAAGTCCATCTCACACACTGACAAACATGCAAAGGAGTTCCTGACCTTGTCAAAGTGATTGAAAGATGTGCGGTACTCGTGCAGCTGCTCCTGGCTAATGCCTTTAGCATCACGAGTCAGAATCTGGTTCTCGATCTCATTAATGGTGCGGGCAATTGTGGTAAGGAGTTGCTCCCAACCAACACGAAGGTGCTTTAGAGAAGAAAAAGGCAATGGATAACCGATCAAGAAACTAGACTGGTGTGAATGGCCAAACAAGCCTAACACCAACAGAGAAACACAGCATACATGATTAATTTAAATATTTGCACATGCATACCTCCATAGTGTAAGAAGTGTATTTGTTGTCAAATATAAGTGCTTCCTGAATGAGCTGATGGTCTCCCTCCAGTTGGTCGATGTTGGGTTTGTATTCGATGATGCTCTGCTCATACTGACGAAGGTGGGTCAGCTGATCTTCCAGCGTTCCATTCATCTCAATTGATATCCTCCCAATCTCCTACAAACATCATTCCATGGAGACACAGGTGAATCATTCAGGATTTTTCTTCTACAACAAGAGAGAAGACCAAAGAAATAATACCGAAAAAAATACAGAAATGGAGGTGACTATACCTCCATCTTATTTTGGATCCATGGTCCAATCATGTTGGCCTGGTTGGCAAACTGGCGTCTGAGATGGTCATTAGACTGCTGACGTGCAAGTTCTTCCTGAAGAGCCTGATCACGCTGTGGAACCAGTTGCTGCACCTGCACATAGAGATAACGTCAATTCTTCCAATCTCAACTGATACTAAAACTACACCCATAGATCTTGAAGCGACAAATGTCTTATTCACCAATACAAAAATATCTAACCTTCTCCCACTTCTTATCAATGCTCTGAGGGGTGATGGAGGTGTAAGGATTGTTTCCAGCCAGTTTGATGCCATTGTACTGTGCGATTTTCTGAACTTCAGCCTGGATGGCCTGGATAGATTCCCGCTCTTTATTTGCCTCTGGAAGAGTTGATTTGAACTGCTCATGAGCAGTTATCAGTCCCTAAAGATATCAGTCCCATAAAGATAAAAGGTGAAAAAGTAGTTAGGTAAAGGATTCTCCCATCCAGCATTGTATTATTCCCTTTAGCTTGATCTGAAATGGACTAATCAAAGATCCCAGCAATGAAACAAAAAGGAACACCATTTTAGAGGTGGAGCAAGTCATTTCATTCTAATGAAATATTACGAATACAAAACATTTGACAGTACCTGGATCTCCTCTATGTTGTGTACAATGAACATGTCCTGAAGGTCCTCCATGGCTCCCTCCATCCAGTTGTTGAATGGCGCTGCTCTCTTGGCGTACTCCAGGTAGAGTTCATCAATTGACTCCAGCTGTTTCTCTGTTCTCTGCAGACCAGATACACACAGTCAGCATGATGAAATGTATAAATATGCCAGAAAGTGTCTCTCCAAGAAAGCATGTGTACCTCAAGAGACTCTCTGCGGTTCTGTGTGAGGGAACCCAGAGCATCCCATTGCTCGCAGATCTTCTGACAGCGTGCATTAACGCTTGGGGAGTCATAGTAGTCCAGCTCACTATAACACAGAAACAGTTTAAACACTAACACTCCCTGTTTCCCAACTTTCATCCCCTGCTATTTTTGTTGTTTCCTCACTTGAGTTCTTGTGCAATGGCGGCAATCTGCTCCACTCTGTCCTGGTGGGCAGCAAGGTCACTTTCGAAAGCCTCATGCTTCTTCAAGAGAGCTTTGATCTCAGACAGCGTTGCGGTCTCATAATCCTTCTGTGTTAGCATGGCCTCCTTACCTACACACACACACAAACAAAAAGATCTATTTATATCCATCTAGTTTTCAGATAACAAACCAGATGTTTAAGACGTTTGCTTAGCTGACAAGGCTCTGCATTCGTCAAAACACTTCCAGAAGTAACGGAAAGAGTTATGGAGGAGGAGCCTCTCACTGTCTATTGAGAGCAATTGGTGTAATAATTGACAAAAGCATCAGCAAGTTCAAGTGTAGTTTCTGTATCCATACCATCTGTCCAGCTCTCATGGATGGCTGCTTTCTGACGGAACTTTTCTGCAAGATGGTCAAGTCTTTCCAAACGACGGATCTCATTCAGTAGCCACTCCTCATAGCCTTTCTCTGCTCCTTCCAGTTTATGCCAAGCACCATTAATATCCTAAAGAGAAAGAATACTTATCAGCCAAATGCCTTTCAGGATTGAGCTGATGGTTTCAATCTGAAACCCAACAATAATTAATATTACACTGTTTTATTAGATGATATTTTATTAGTGCATGTATTATACATGTTTCTTACCGACACCATGCGTCCCTCAGATGGCATAAAGGCTGGTCGGTTGCTCAGGCGGAGTTTGGTCTGCAACGTGTTGAAGTTGATCTCTAGCTGACACTTCTCCTGAACTTTGGGTGGTTTGTGAACCCGACGGTAATCGCGGAAATCTTCCAATTTCTGCTGCATTTCTGTCATGGTTTTCTCTGGAGCACGATTTTCCAACCATGGGATTGTCCTACGAATCCACTCCAACAGCTATAGGGATAAAAAGCATGCAGCAAGAAAGTAAGAGTAAATGAATAGAGGTTCAATAGGAAACACTGTCCCCTTTTTTAACATTGTAAAACACTCTAGTTAGTTTGTGTAGAAATAGGTTTATAGATGCTCAATTAGCCATGTTCATCAACTTAAATAACGCACAAACAGCAAACTTAAATTAATTTAGACTCACATCGCTGGCCAGTTTTTCATAGTCCTCCATCAGGTGCTCATTCTCCTGATTGACCGCCAATACCTTACAGATACGATTGGCTGCTGTCTCAGCCTATCACAGAACAGGACAGTTACAACATTACATCAGACATCTTTCTATAGAATTGCACAATTTCCCAAATATTCACAAAAGAAAAAAAAAACAGCATACTGTTTACTACACAAATACATACAGTAGTGTATACCATATGTTTAAAGTAGTATGATACAGTATACACAGTACACTTCAGTTAAGAAGTATGAAAAATCTGTTTTTAGAGCTGTAAATGTCAAGATGCTGCTTTAGTTTACACGGGAAAAACAAACGATCAAATATTTAATGGTTTTTGGTTTGGTGGGTTTAGAAAAAGGTGGCTTAAAATTACATTCAAACACACGCAAATGATGTTTTGAGCACACAACGACACAAAACTCCAAGTGTTGTAAGTTAATGTGCTATACATACAGTACCATGCGTAAAAACTAGCCAAATTAAATAAATATGAAGTTAAAACATCAACATTACACACTTCACTTGGAAGCTAACTACGTATTATACTAATTCCATGCAAACACCAAAATTGGTTAGTTTCGAAAACGTGTAGTCCAGCTGCAAAATTTACATGCTATTTGGAAAATCAAATTTGCATTCTCAATTTTTATACCACCGCTGGAGGATCTCTTCGTGGTTCTCTACAGCATTAACTAACGCTGAAACACAGAAAGTGTTCAAAACGCTTGTGTAAAAGGCTAAAGCACATTTAAACAATGATGATGAGAAGTTTCTGGCTTCACTTCACATGGAAAAATAAATGAGTAGATTCACATGTCTACTGTAGCATATGCAGCACCAAAACATTATAGAAAAGTACTGTCTAATGTAAAGGTGGGCTTAACGTTACAAATAACCTTGATACATCTAAGAATCAAAGCAACAACCTCAGAGTTTTAAATGTAGGCTTAATGAAATTCACTATAGTCAACTGCATTGTAGTTATTTTCATATTTACACTCAACATTGTCCTCAACTGTATCACAATCTTTATCACTGAATGCAAATATAAAACAAACAATGAAATTAACCAAGAAGGTTGTAAAAGACCAGTTAACCCATTGAGAGTATTAATGATAGCAGAAGAACCATTAGAAATAAATGCATATATAGAAAGGGGTGATGGCAATGGTTTGGGTATAGTGAAGACCAAAGCTGTGATGAATCAAAACTGGCAAGTGGCCTCAACTCAAGTCTCTTTCACACCTGGTTTAATTGGATTGGTTTTTGGCGCAGGTTTCAATTCAAAGGATTTCAAAGGATCGATTGGCTATAAATCTGACATTTCTGTAAGTGCCGACAGGATTTCTTCTTCATTTAAGACTAAATTTTAGACTCAAAGTAAGCATGCACTGGCATAAAATGGATCACTGAAACATGGCGTCCATCTGCCGTTTGTTTGAAGCATCTAATCCAGAACAATTCAATGCCATATGCCAAGCCAATGAAGTGGGAAGACCAGAAAGAATAAAAATGGTCTTCATCCAACTTGGTTTTGTTTGTGTACATTCTTGTAAAGAGAGCAACTACAAGAATTTTGAAGTAGCTATTTTAATATGACACTATCAAACAATGATGCCAGAACAGTTGGCTAATATTGAAGAACATTTGTTGTTCACATTCGTTTTTGAGCAAAATACCACGAACCAAAACAAGAAAACTGTCTCAAACAAACCAGGCATGAATGCACCTTAAGAGTTTCAGGGCCAGTAGTCAGGGGTCAAAGGTTTCTCACCTTCTGAGCACCTGAGAAGGCGTGATAGAAACAGGAGACGTAGGTCATAATAGCCTTCTCATCCGGCCGCAGAGTGCCCACGATATCTATAGCAATGCCAGCGAAAAAAGAGAGAGAAAGAGACAGCGGTGAAGCAAAGCAACCCAAAGCCTGTGTGTCCCCACTGGGAGAGAAGGGGATGGTTATGCATTTTATGGGCTCCCCTATTGAAAGGGAAATGGGGGTTGAAATCCTGAGTTATAACCAGGGCAACCCGTAAAGTGAGAGGAAAAAGCCAATCCGCTGTTGAGAAAGGAGTTGTAGGCCAAAGGAAGAAGGGTTAAGACACACACACACACGTGTGCCTTCACCAGGTTATTCTAGTACTGGTGGGAAAAGCCATGCTAAAGAGGATCTGGTGAAGGGTTTGGGCTCGTGGTGTACCTTCTGGGCTCCAGAAAAGGCATGGTAGAAACTGGACACATAGGTCATTATAGCTTTCTCATCTGGACGTGCTGTGTTCACAATGTCTGAAGGGAAACGAGAGTTATACACATGCACAAACAAGGATGCAGACGGGACACAAACACACACTCGTCACAGGCATGTGCAGACAACACCGGTTACACACTCATTCACACACATGGAAAAAACAATGGCAGAATCTCAATTCGCTGGTGAGGTGCAAGAACACTTTTGAGAAGGGCTGGGCTGACAATATTGACCTTAAGGATGCACAATTGCACATAACTTTATCGGGCCGATAGGAAGATTTGGCCGATATATTAAAGCTGATAAATAATGGATTTTTCCTTCAGCTGAGCACTGTTCAACATGATGGTTTTGAATTGCTTGAAATATGATGGGAATCTCATGTGAAGCGCAAGTCTGTCACATAGGCTACATAAAATTATAATGAGAACATCATAATTGTGTGTTTGGGACATGGCTTTTAATGGTGAGACTTTTGTTTTTGTAATCAGGCTCTCAAAAATTATATAGAAATTTGGATTTAGATTTATCTGCAAATATATCGGTTATCGGCTTTCAGATATAAAGAATTATCGGTTATAAATATCAGCCAAAATGTTCGTATCGGTGCAACCCTAATTGATTTCTCATTTTTAATCAATGCCAATAACAATTAAATCTATGCCCTCTGCAGGCATGTGTTATACTTGTATATTATATAAAAAAATCAACTTATGTTCATTATATTATATTTCATTTTGTATTTTAACAGTGTTGATCAATAAAACCAAATAATTACTTGCTTTTGATACTTTATCTGAACCAATTATTATTGCTTTTGTTCACTTGGGTTACAATAACACCATTAATCGTCAAAATAATCGATTGAATATTCAATTACCAATATAATCATTAGTGACAGTCCTAGAACATTTCAAAATGCACTGGCTTTGTTTTGCATTTTGTGACTTTCAGCTGAATAAAAGACTATTTTCCCAGTCATATATTTCAGAATTGAAGGTTTCTTTAACGTAGTGTTAAAATATCGTCTCGTCTTCTTGCGAACCGAATATCATGTATCGTCTCGTGAGCTAAGTGTATCGTCACACCCCTAATAAAACAATTTCCCAACAACAAAACTGTGGCCAGTGAACTACAAGCTACAGAGGCTGGTGAGCAAAAAAGTTAACGTCAAGCCCTGTTTGTAGGTAATATTAGCTAAAAAAGCAAGTACAGACACACATTTCAAATAACTTCAGAAAGAGTATACCATCTGTCTAAATCTATTTAGAAGGGATAGTGTGCAAATTGGGATTCAGCCATATACTCAGGGTTACAAAACACACACACACACACACACACACACACACACACATAAATAACAATAAAAAAAAGGTCCGGTGCAGCAGGTTGATCAGAGATCCTGGAGAGATCATGCTTGAGGGAGAAACAACATAATGCTCAGGGATCTTAACCATGGTTACACTGTTTGCAGAAGACATTAAGTGTGGGTGTTTGACCTGTCTGTCAGAGACTCCTGGAAATACAAGGCATGTGCTGACATGCTCAAAACACACATGCTTTAATAGAGCTACTCATTCACTCTCTCTCCCACACACACATCACACATCCAAAAGCATGCACAACTGACTTCATACACAGGCTCAGACAGCCACACGAATAACAATTGATATGTAATACGCAATACAAAAACATGCTCGCACAGACAGCACACACACACACACAGAAGGACAGAAGAGTTTGTACCCTCTGCATCCAACATCTTGGGGATGTCGAGGTATCGCTCTGCCACTTCGAAGGCATTGTTCAGATTGGTCACTGGGTCGTCCTGTTAACACAATAAAACAGTCACATGAGCATGAATAAATGCACTTACACCAGTGTCATTTTATTTTTTATTTTGATATTTTGATATTTTGAATTACCTTTTATTTTTATATTTTTGAATTTTCATGTTTCAGTTTAATGTTTTGTAATTTCGTTACGTGCTTTTGTCATTTTATTTTTTTAATATTGCCATTTTAGGTTTAATTTATTTTATTATTGTTTATAGTTTTTATTTATTTCCAGTTAATCATTTGATGCTTCAACTTAAACATATTTCACTTTATTGCCAAGGCAAGATTTCTAATTTTAATTTAGTGTACGTTTGTCAACTAATATTTTTATTTTATTTCAGCTTGATTTCAATTAAAAGAAATGTTGAAAATAATTTTAGTTAATAATAAGCCAGACTTACAAAACCTCTGTCACACAATGCAAAGCCTTTTTTGTTGTTTTAATAGAAAAACATTAACATAATGTGGAATTACTGGAAGGGCTGTTTTCATTTTTGAAAGAAGCTTCTTCTTTACAAGTTTTCATAATGTAGACAGTATATTAATGTATATGATAAATATAATAAAATCACGAAACTAGATGAGGTAAAAAAAAAAAAAAAAAAAAACTGAAAATTCAATAATTCTGTTGAAATGTAAAAAGAAATTTCTCAAAAAAAGAGCAATGAACATTAAGAATCGCCATTATAGTTTTTGAGCAAAATAATCATGCTTATCAGTTTAGCTATTCACTTTTGACCATGCAATAGGAGTACATTACTCTTAGCTTCATTTTAATCTACTGAATTACACAAAATATCTCCCAAATTCAGTGCAGAAAATTCATAAACCTCCTAATGTACTTCTGTTTTCATGAGAGACGCACCTTTCTCAGCTTGTCATAATCAATGAGCTCTGGCCTGTGTCTATGGATCAGAGCATTGAAGGCAAGGCCATCCTTCCAGCTGTGGAAAAAGAGAAAACGTGTGTCAAAGGAAACAAGTACTTCACATTTCCTTCCTTTGACCAGAAGAGGGCAGCACTCAAATCACAGCTCACAAACTCTGCATTCATGTCAGTGTTGGACTCCAAACTACACAAACTACGCTGAAGGAACCTTGTTTGCAAAGCGAGTGTGAGATCGAGACATTTCAGATTCAAGTGTGCTCTTTTATCGCTCGTCTTCAACTGTTTGTTTATTCAAATACATCCATAACACTGCTTTATGCAAAACACACTTCTGAATCAATCAACCAATCAAAACCACAAACAAAAAAATAAATCTTTGGATCAATCAAATAAATGGTTCTAGATTAACACTAATAGATGTTTCGAACCTGATATGGAAGTTCTGAACGTTGACGTTCTTGTAAGGAGCCGTCTTTCTCTGACACCAGAGCAGAAGTCCTTCTTTAGCAGAGGTTTCTGAAGAGAGAGAAACAGGCTTTACTGGACATTCATCACGGATGTTTGGTTTTCTTCCCCAAAGTTTGATTATGCTGTGCATAGCTGCTCCTAAGTTCTCTAAATTATACCCTCCACTGAGATGTCCTGGATGGCGAAGCGGAGGATGATGGTCCAGATCATTCCCAGAGTCATCTTGGCATTTCCATCCACAATTTCTACAAATACACACATGCAGAACTGTCAGATGCAGAGTGGAAAACATGCAGTTTTATTTTAACATTATTCATTTCTTTAAAAAGCCTTATTTAAAACTATCTTCTTTTAATCAGAAAGGATGCATTAAGTTGATCAAAGGTGACTTTATGATAAAATAATTTACTTTAAATATATTTGTTACGTTACATATAAATGCTTAACTATCTATTCATCAAAGAATTCTGGGGGAAAATGCATCACAATTTGCACAAAAATAAAGCAGCACAGCTGTTTTCAACATTGATAACAAGAAATGTATTACATATAATAAATTACATTTTAACATATATATTACAATAGAAAAAAGCTATTTGAAATTGTAATAATATTTCACTGTTTTTACTTAATTTTGATCAAATAAATGCAGCAGAGACCATTCAAGACCACAAACTTTTCAACACATTCATTGCAAACGCTATAATAACTCAAACAGCGTTTAGAAACGGACTCAGGGTGTGTTCACACTTGTAGATCAGTTTGTTTAGTTCGGACCAAAAAAAAAAAAAAAAAAAAAAATATTTAGTCCTGGTCCGCTTGGCGTTCACATTGGCATTTTAACACCGAACCTAAAGATACCGAACCTAAGGTCACAGGGATACGCTCACAACCTGATTTGTCAGCTTTTATTACGTATATTTTGCAACAAAACTATTTGAACACCCAAAACAAAGCTGTGTTCTGGGCTGAATGCGCTCGCTGTATGTGCGCAGCCGACATATGATGGTATTTTAACCAGCTGAGAACTCGCGAAGAGCTTATAAAATGTGTGAAGAAGTCAAAACAACAACTTTTCTTTTCTCTTCTACTCTTTATCTATTTAAACAAATATATGTATGCTGCATTAGACTAAACTGGGAAGGGTCACAGCACTTGTGCTATTGTTAGTTTAACTGCTTCTTGTGCTCTCCTCATTTGTAGGTCGCTTTGGATAAAAGTGTCTGCTAAATGATTAAATGTAAATGTTTGGTCCGTGTTGCATTCATATTTCATTCGAACCGGACCAAGGCTCATATTTTCAGAGTCTCAGTCCGCTTGGGTTCAGATGGCAGTGTTCACACTCATGTAAATGAACCGCGCTAACTGAGCAATCGCACCCGGGTTCGTTTGAATCCAACCAAACGTGCCGAGTGTGAACACACACCTCTCTGAGAGAGACGCTGCATCAAGACGGAGGAGGATCGGAAAGGTCAGAATTTCCCGAACACACACACACACACAAACATGCACTTCTGTGGGATTTTCACTTGGCAGGCGCTTCTTCAAAGCGAATATCCAGTCTGATGCACAGAGAAGTGTTTGTACCTTCTGCACCGATGGACACCAGTTTGACTCCTTTGCTGGCGATGAAGTCCAGCGCTTTGTTGACATTGTTGATCTTGTGCACTCTCATCTTTCCTCTTTCAGGTTTAGGTAATCTCTCCCCTGCACAAACACACAGCGGATGAGTTCTCACACTCTTTCCATCGCATCAGCATAAACACACACACTTCTCAGCTAAACATTAGCTCGACAGCTCTGGAAAGTTGCAAATGAGACTTAATGAACTACTGACCAGCCAAAACTCAAAAGACAAAAGCAAACGATTAAAGCTCACTGACCTGAGATGACCTCTAGGAGCAGCATCAGTTTGAGTCCATCTCTGAAATCCTCCTCGATGTTTTCGATCTGAGTTCCCGACTTTCGCAGGTGAGAGTTGCACCAGGCCGTGAAGGTCTAGAACAAACAGGAAATGATGTCAGGAAAATAAATAAAGTGGAAGCAAGGTCCCACAGCCCGGGAAACAGGAAACGCTGCATGCAGGATCGCTCAAGATGTTTGCTCAGGAAGCCGGTTTGAAAATCAACATCTGAGGCGTTTCTAACTGAGATACGAGACCGCCGATCGTACGAAAACTCGGAAATATCGCATACTTTCAGACATAAGCTGACATTTATTGAATGAATGATTTATTTATTGAATTACAGACATGATATTATACCAAAATGAAATCTCAGTATTTGCACCTCTAAATCAGTGTTATTAACTAAAACTTAAAAATAACTGTGTTATTGAACATTGAAATATTTTCCATTATTTGAAATAAAAAGCTGAAATAAAAGCATGAAAATATAAAATAAAATAAAATTATAAAACAACACATGAAAATGAAATAAAATTACTCAAACAAAAGCTAAATAAATTATAACTAAACATAAATATCTAAAAACAACAGAAAAACTGATAAAATTACAAAAAAAACAATACTAATACTTGAATTAAAAATCAAAAATACAACTAACTGAAATGAAACAAGTTTAAATTAAAGTGCTTAATTAAAACTGATATAAAAATCAAGTAAAACCAAATAGAAATATTAAAAGTTTTTTTTATATATTTTTATTTGGTTCAGTTTTGAAGGATTGAAAAAAAAAAAAAATATTAGAAAAAAAAAAACTTACATTAAAACTAAATGAAAATGAAAAATGTTGCCTTGGAAACTAACCAAAATAAAACAAGTTTGAATACTAAAATGATTAAAACATAAAAATAATTTAAAACTAAATAGAAATATCAAAAAAAAAAAGCAAAGACTAATAAAAACGAAAAAAGCAAATAACCAAATTACTTATACTAAACTAAAAAGCTAAATCAAAATACTACAAAAAAATTATAACAGTATATAAATAATAATACTAAAATAACACTGATCTAAAAATGCCTTTTTAGAACTATTTAAAAATATATATGCATATAAAAAAAAGAAAATCAGGAGAGATGCACTCACTCAGTTCGACTTACTAACTGACTAGTCGATTACCAGTTTGATCCACAGCACCTCAACATGAACCAGCAAGTACAGACACACACAGGCATCAGATCACACTGGGAGAGGGGTTTCCAGGCCCGCGGCCCACAACACAAAGACTCCATTGAGTTCGGTGGATAATGAGGCCCTTCACCACCCCCTACCCTCGTACGACAGGCACCTACCAGGGACAGGCCCGCCACAAAAACAATTCAGCCTTCACACACACACACACACACACACACACACACACACACACACACACACACACACACACACACACACACACAAACCAGTCAGGACCTGAGCCTGGACCGACACATCCACACTGTCAACAAATGCCATTTGATGAGGCCTGAAATACCTCGGCTCAAACAGGGGGCTCTGTGTGTGTGTGTGTGTGTGTGTGTGTGTGTGTGTGTGTGTGTGTGTGTGTGTGTGTGTAGCCCAGTGGAATGCCTATGATTAGTTGGGTGTGGATGACATCATTGCATCCAAGTCACAAGAATTACAGAGGAAGACCCGCTCTGCCACACATGAGCATGTGTTTATGTGCCACTTTAGGTCATAATAAAGTACACTATACGCTGATGCAAACACTTCACGGCCACGTTGCACTCGCAGTGCATATCAGTCATTTCAACTGTGTGACTAGTGATCGACCGACATGGATTATTTTATGGCTGATGCCGATATATTGAGAGCAGGGATGGTCGTTATATCACACTATTTAATTTAAAAGACAGTAAAAAACACATGTATGACATTTGCTGCAATACAAATGTATATTTATTTGTTAGTAATCTTCTAATTCTGTGTGCACTCATTAGAAATCACATTTTCTCAAAGAGCTAATTTGACATACAATACACTACACTTTAAATATGACATTGCCAACTGGATATATGCATTGTTATGCAGGCTACAAATATCCCGACTCTGTTTGCCGCTTCCGATTGTTATAGACCAGAGAAACGTATCAGTTGATACCGATAATTAAAAAAAATGCCACATATCGGATTCAGCCGACGTGTGAAATGTATCGGCCGGCCGCTAGTAGTGATGTGATTTGCACTGAAACCAGGAATGGCATTGTGGAGTCGTGAGATAAAACTCTCTCGATTGCAATGAACTGCCACTCCCTGCGCAAGAACGCATGCAAGATCAAACCATATCCTTCCCCGGCCTACACACACACACACACTCCTGCAGTGCACGAGTGTATGGAGAGTGATTGACAGGTGAGGGTGTGGTGTCGTTCAGGAAAGAACTCAATACACACGTTTCACGATCACCTGATCCACATAACCCTTCCTACTCCCTCTCTCTCTAGGCCTGAGTTAAATAGCTTACCTATGGATGTGTGTCATCAATATGCTTATTATTAACACTACATTCATAGAAGTTTAAAGAAGCAGAAAAACTACATATTCTGGAGGTGTGGAAATGTGGATGTTAGTGCTCAGGCAAAACTCACCATCACATTGTTAGAGAGTTTTGGGTGGTTTCATGTACAGGGTTTTAACAGATAAACAGCGTAAAAACTAATAAAAAATAAATAATACGATTAAACCATTAAATAAATAGTTGATAAAATATAAAATATATAAATATATACAATTAAAAATATAAATAAATATTAAAACAACAGCATAAAAAAAAGATCAAATAAATAATTTAAATACATAAAATAAATTAAATATTTTTTTTTAAAAAGTTAACTAATACATAAAAAAAAGGTATTAAAATATAAATAAATAAATAAATAATACATCTAACATCAAAATACTATAGTGAGTAGGAAAAATGTCTAATAAAGTAATTTAATATAAATTTTACATTTTCCAAAAAATATTTTCACATTGTATTTTATAAATTGCTTTTTTTTTTTATAGCAAATATTTTTTACCCAATGCTCTGTTCACACCTGGTGTTAAGATGCGCTTTGGTCGATCGGATCACAAGTGGACGACGTTAAATACAGGTGTAAACAGCCCCAAGACGACGATATTCCCATATGATACCATCACTGTATTACAGTATCATCACTGTGTTTGCTTGACTCTTGGGTTGGACTTTACCTGTGGTTAAGGCTTATTCATAAAATGGGTCGATATACTGGTTAAGACTTTCTCTGCACAGCAAATGCTGGAATTGCTCAATCTCCAACACTCACACCAGAGTATGAGCACACATCCGAGGGGAAACTTCTGCATGACTATATGAAACTGTAATAACCGGTTTCCTCATTCTCTGCGAGCTCTAATGTGTTTCCGTCTGCAAGATCAACATCAGCATCTTTCTCCCACTCGACGGCTGCAGGGCTGGAGGATGACCGGGACATAAAGCACGACACAACGACATGTAGAGAACTGAACAAAAATCTAGAACAAGCTCCATTTACACCAACGTACAGCAAGTCTGAAACATTTGGAAACTGCAAGTTTTCAGTGTTTAACCTGTAAAACGAGCCGCGAGCTCTGAGAAAAAAATCATTCTCATTATCTAAAATCAAGTGCATGATCACTGTGAGCTTCAGCGTGAATGACTGAACACAACAGAGATGATAATAAACCACTGCAAACTTCCAAGATAGCATCAAGATGACTTAAAATGAGACAAAACAAGCTAAATTAACTAAAAAAAATCTATATTTAAACTTAATCATTAATTAATAAACAAATTGTGGATAAATGAGGGAATTTAAAGTGTAATTTCTAGATCTTGTTTTTTTATTATTATTATTATTATTATTATTATGAATAAAGGGTTATTATTGTCACCAAAAAACAAAACTTAAACATTTGTTAATTTAAAGACAATAATTGATAACTGAAATAAAACTAAAAACATTTTATTTCAGCCAGTTATAATTTTTTTAGTTTAAGTTACTAAAAGTACTTAAAGAACTAATTAATCAAATAAATAAAAAACAGACATTTAAAAAAAAATAATTACATAAAAATGACAAAAATACACAACAAAAATTAAAAATAATTAAAAAATTAAAGTGAAAACGGAAAATATAAAAATGAAAAAATAAATAAATAATAACAAAAACTAATAGTAATGGTATCAACGATAACACTGAATGAATATATAAGTTTAGAAAAAAAACGACTAAAAAAAAATAATAATAATAAAAATGGCAGTTAATCACGAATATCTAAAAAATCGTGTAATTTCACTGATAATAAGAAAATCCTGAAGAACATTCTGCTATTGAACCTTCTGGAATTTAAATGAAAATTAATTTAAATAAAGAAAGCTTGAAAACGAGCAGCTCCATCATTCCAGCAGAAGTACCAGTGATATATAAGGCGGCATTCGGGTATACAGACTTGGACCCTAAAATTTGAGAACCATTGTTTTAAAATCATACAAAGAAAATCATACGTAAAAAAAACCTGCAAAAGAAGTTCAATTCTTTGCTCCGTCAACCCAAGATCAAGAAACACAGTCTCAAAATAAACTGAAATATCATCACAATGGTGAGCAACATATGAGAGAATATCAACAGCCGAAGTGGCACTAAGTTTCAAAGCATCCGCTCTGAGCTCTCGACCCTGGAGCAACAGAAGAGAGACCGGGAGGAAAGAGGGACACGGGACAGGGAAGAGGAGGAGTTGCCCTGGTGGATGCCATGTTTATTTGTTGATTTATTTATAGCACTTCCTGTCTTTGTGCGAGTGCTAGCGGTGTCTGAACGGCTCGGGTTTCTCCTCCAGACGGCAGGAACATTAACCCTCGCCGCGGCCCGGGACCATCCGTTAAAAACAGCCAAACGCTGGGATTCATTCACAGTAACTTGACTTCATCATCACGCGATCACTGATTCTACAGGGAAAAACTACAATTGTGATTTTTCTGACAAAAATTGTGATTGTGATTTAAACAATTCTAAGTTGACTGTGGTTGTTTGTAGGACTGAACAATTTGGCATGTAATATGGTGAAAATCGATTTTTTTTAAGGCTATGGACAGTATATTTTGATTTCCTAGGCATTGAAAGCATATATCATGAAATTCCTCAGAATTTTATTTTTCATCTTGTGTGTAAACAAAATGCAAAAAAAAAAAAATTGCACCTGGCTTTATCATATGTTCAGATCTATCTACCGAAAATATATGCAAAACCGCACATATTTAATGAGATAATGCCTAATTTGCATAATTAAACATACACATTCCAAAAACTTGTAATACATTTTTTTATATATATATATACACTTGTGTAAGTAATCAACTGAGGAAGTTTCATGGTGATATCTATTGTTTTAAAATGTTACCCTATTCACCTGTAGTGTCTCGCCTTAAACAACTTAATTGAATATCTCAATAACAACATGAACCTGTTTGTGTCTGAGTACTGTGTGTTAAGTAGGTTTCAATCATTCATCAGATCAGAAGTCCACATCTAGAAAAGGGCCTTGCTTTGGAGCATCTGTGAAACAAACACCAACACAAAACGACAGAAAGAACAGATGGAAGAACGCTGGAGAGGAGTGCCTGACCCAGAGAGAGTTCGCGCAGGAACTGAAGTCATCCCACCATCGCACGAGAGTGATTTTAGGAATGCCAGACACGCATGTTACGCTGCACCGAGAACTAATGAAGTGTGTTTATACATCGTGAAGCTGAAAGTGAAGAGACGAGAGAAAATGTAAAGATTGTGGGGCATCCGCATGTCTTCTCAAGGGCAGATACTCCACACATCAGCTGAGGATCCAGTTCAGTGTGTCAGGTGTGCGACGGCTAGCTGATCTTAAAATGCAACAGGGAAGCCGAACTATTTTTAACTTGACGTGTCATCTTGAAAACACCGCACTCAGCGAGAAGCGAGACAACAGTCAAAGACAAAGTCATCTGTCAGCATAAGCGCACAAAACAACAATTATTTTTTTTAATTGCTGGTTTGTGCACACAATCAGACGAACATCAGTGACTGCTCTGTCACTTCATGCTGAGCATTGCATTTTAAGATGACAGAAAAAATAAACTTTTTTTTTAAACTTTTTTTTCAGTTAGTTGGAAGCCACATGTATTTTTTTTTAAACTAAAATTCAAAAATATTCATAAAATAAATAAAATCATAAAAAATAAAAACAAATAAAATCAAATGACTAAATAATAGACTAATACAAATAATAATATAATAACTAAAAATATATATTACAATAAGGATAATAAAATAACCGTATTTAAATTGCGTTTGTCGTTTTAAATATATACACAATTTTCATGTTTCTCTGAAGTATTACTAAAAATAACGTTCAAAAATATTAATTACCTAAAATAATTATATTTATTATAAGATTATTGTTATTTTTAAGAGAATACATTTATAGAGCTTTTTAAAACAATGACATTGTACAGTTCTGTGTGTAATTGCACAGTTCTAGAGTTTAAGACAACTTGAAGATGAATTCACACCTTCACACACAAACATCCCCATTTAAAGAAATGCGTGCTGAGCTTTATCGTTGCAGGATGTGACACAGGAAATGTTTCCTCAGCCCACACGCGTATAATAAATCAATCTAACCTCAATGATTAGAAAGATGCAGTGGACGAACTTTGAGCTTAGAAAGAGGAGAGAAATTGAACAAGACAAACAAATTGCACAAGCGATCAAAACTTCATGCCGAAACAGTTTGCGTGATTAATGTGCGAGTCATTGAGAGGGCAGATGGAATAAAAAGTAACCACCAAGAGTGACATCATAGCATTCAGCCTTAAAGAGACCGTACACCCAAAAATGAAATGCTGATCTCATGCCTGTTCTTCTTTTCAAAATATCTTAAGGAATAAGAAAGAAATCATACAGGCATGGGACGAAATCAGGGTGAGTAATAGATCACGGAATTATAATTTTTGGGTGTACTGTCCCTTTAAGGCTGAAGCTATGATGTCACTCTTGGTTGTTACTTTTTATTCCGTCTCGACTGCTGCCCTCACAATGACTCGCACATTAATCATGCAAACTTGCTCATTTTTGGGTGAACTGTCCCTTTAACTCAAAGATGGAGGAGGTGAGGGACGGAAAGAAGGTCCCATCAAGAAAACACCCCTCGGCTCAAAGGAAATGAGCTTTACAGCCGTCATTGAGCACAGAGAGACGGGAAGTAGAGGACTCGGAAATGAAGTCCGAGAACAACTCGAAGCAACCGAACAAATGCTTCAGAAACCACACTGATGAGATTGTGCTTCGCAGAATTGAGACTTTAAGAGGTTCTTCACTTCTTCAACCGCCCCGTCCACGCATTCCCATCTATCACACAAACATTTAGAAATAATGATGGTTCAGCTCTGGAGATTCTGGTGACACTCAAGGTTTGTGTATCAACAGTTTGAGGGAGAAAAGTCAAACGTGGCCAAGAAAGGTCATCAAACTGAGAACGCTTCAAATTCCTGCCTCATCCTCCCGAAGCAGTGCCGGACCAGCAGGAATTTGGCAAACGGTCACACTGTAACTAATATGGACACTAACAGTCGACATCAGCAACTCAGAGGATATTTGATGGGAAATATTTACTAAGAGACACATCAGCGCTGTTGACAGTCGACCCCAAGTGAAGTGGGGAAACGCAAAAAATAAAACGTCAAAATAAAACAAAAATCGTGATATGCTTTAGTGTGAGTATCAAATCGCAAAGGCTGCAATTTAAATAAATAAATAAATACATGATCAAATATTGATATATCAATTTTTGGCCAACAAAAAAGCAGAAGAATTCAAAAGCTGTTTAAAATTGTATAATATCGTGTATATTATAATAACGATAATATTGTGATTGTCGCTATAACGACGTTCGATCTGAGATAATCAAGTATGTCCCTCAATATTCAAGATGAGGGGGCAAAAAAAGCTCTGTATGTTTTACATTTATATAATTTAATATAGTTAATCAATTTCTCTCCAAATATCAGCATGATTACAGATGTAATATTGATTTCATGCAAGTTAATATTAAGTGACTTACGTTTTAGACAAAGTATTGCCTTTTTTTGCTCCATTTTGCCAAAGACAATAGTTCCAAACAAAGGGGTTTCGTTACTGAATGAACAAATCGGTTGAGTGAATGATTCAATGACTCACTCATTAATGAATCTCTTTATATTGAAGAAAAATCCCCCAAAATATCGATATATCTATTGTTTTTGTCAACATCGCACACCCCTAATTGCAATATTTATCATTCAATCTTCTCCCAAATCAAGCTACTCTAATGTAAAGTCTAATTTTTGTGCCACAAACGGAAAATAATGACACCTATCTGCTAATGGTTGGCCAGTCTCACTCCAAACTAACACTGGTTTAGTCCATGTTTCTGAGTCGGGCTGGTCAGGGAAAAACAAGAACAGAGTGATGTTTTATGAAAACAGCTTTTCAGGTGTATTGAACAACTAATGGCTAACTCATAGTTGTCTGCATATGAAAGTGGGGAGTATAAGAAAACAATTCAACAATTACAAACTTCACCTTCATATAAAGACCTTTTGTGTGACTTTACTGCATCAAGACGCAGTCTCTAAGTCGCCCCAAAATATGTTTCAGAGTTTGACTCTCTGGGAGTATCTCTGCCCTTGTTCTCCCGGTGACTCCCTGACTCCTCGGTGGCGGAGGGAAGATCCAGTAGCGCTGACTCACGTGTGCGAGCGGGACTCTCACTTTCTCAAAGCTGCTTTTCACTGAGGAAAGGGAGTCAGGTTGGATTAAACGGAGGTCTCACAGGGACACGGTCATCCAACATTGAGCCAAAACCCCAAAATCACTACTGTAGCTGGTGCTTGTGTATCAGATGAAGACAGCAACAGGTCATTCTGTCACAAAGCAAACACGTGTTTGACCAACATTACCCGGACGGGCTTGAAACACACCTCAAAGGGTTTCAGGGTGTTTGGAAACATCAACTAAATTAAATGAAGTGGTTTCTCACCCACCACACTGAAAACAGAACCACAGAAGAAAATACCCTTAAAACTAGCGATGCACCCGAGTGCATTTCTTAGCACAGTTTCATTTAGTGTCATTCAGTTAAATTTAACGTGTGGTGAAAATGTGTTCACGCACTGGCTCAAAGGTCAGCGTGTCAGCAGACAGGAGATCAGATCTTTCCTGCCAGGAGGAATCAGGTTTCTTGTTTGGGAACAGGAGAAGACATTGCAGAGATGATGTCTCTGTTCTGATGGACTTTGCACACGCTTATTTTAGCACATGTATTGACCAATCAGCATCCCAGACTGGAAGAATCTGCTTTAGCATAGAAAACAAATAGCCGTTATTAATAGGGCTGTATGAATTGGGGGGGGGGGAATCTGCAGTGTTTAAAAAAATTTGTTTGTGAATTAAAATGCAATAAAAAAAAATTAAAATGCTTGTTTGTAGGGCTCCACATTTGGTCAACACACAAGTTAAAAACAAGAAAATAAGAAATATTTCTAAAGCCCTATTCGGACGGGACTAGTTTTCCAAACGACGTTTGAGTTACAATTCTTATCAACCTACGTCTGTGATTTCATGTATGGATTCGGACGGGACTAACATCTCCGTGTTTATTACCGAGGTAGGAGTGTCTGTTTTACATGTGGGCATTGCAGAAGATCACGTGTTCAGAATGCGTGGATTGCGTATGGTCATTTGAAATTAAGTACTTTTAAAATTAAGCACTTTGAAATATAAAGTAAAACGTCCTAACGTATTTAGTGTTTTGTAAACCTTTTATAAAAATTGTAGTATAAAAAAAAAACTAAACATAGATTTATCATCATGATTTTATAGAACTGGGTTCTTATAATAAACCCACTGGAATAAAAAGTTTTAACTTACACGTTAAATATAATTTACACGTTATGTAATTAAGTGCAGAAATGAAAGTAATCTTACCTGAAACTGATATTACAGTAGCCAGTCTTAACAGTTTACGTGATTTGGCTCTTCTTGTTGATTTCATTTTTTATTTAATTTTTTCTTCGCAGTGTAGGCTACCAAACACATTTACATCCATTATCGGTGCGCAAAAAGCAGAAACTTGAATACCGGCGCGATAGTGAGAGATTGTATGGCAGTTCACGTTGACCAAAACACATAAGAAAAAGCGTTTTGGAAAAAAAATGTCCGGTAATCACAGACATTCGCATTCGGACGGGATTAGATTTCTCTGAGGACCGCCGAGTTTGACGAAAAACAGTAGGTAATTTGCTCTGGAATTTTTACAGAGGTCGTGTGAGAAAAAGACAGACATGGCAGATTCGGACAGGATTAAAATCTCAAAGTACGTCTGTGAAACAGATATTTCTCTAACGTCCCCCTGTGAAACTAGTCCCGTCCGAATAGGGCTTTATTGTATAATAATATTTCACTAAGGCAAGTACATCAAATGTTAAACAATCAAGCTTTTATTTCAAAGGGAAACCCCATAAGCACTTCTCTTTTGTGGATACCAGCCGGTTTATAAGCGCTTCTCCTCATTACAAGAATGCACGCTAAAGTATCCCAAACTCAAAGCAGATGCAGAGATGAAGTTCACGAGGAGCGATTTACTGCGAACAGAACCACTCTAAGACGAGGAAAACAAGAGTTGCTCGCGTGTAAACGAACACAGTGCCGCGCTTCACTCTGAAACACGCAGCGCATATATATTTATTAAATTAAATTGCAGCCTTTGCAATTTTAATACATTTCTCTAAACCATAACATGCTTTCAGCTTTATTCCACTTAATCGTGCAGCACTAATAATGAAAAGACATGCAGGGACTTCTGGGGCAATGGGTGAACTCAGTAAAAAGCGGATTTCCCCATGTTAATGGCCAGTCACTGGGGAACATTCAAAGCCCTGTGGATCTTCATTCCACACATTCTCCATTGGAGGGAGAGCGAGCGACAGAAGCCAGAGAGAGAGAGAGAGAGACTCCTCACAGCCCACATGAGGATGGAATGTGTCTCTTCAGCATTACATAAACACTCTCTGTGTCTGTCTGTCTGACCCTCTCTGGGCTAATATTTACTGTGGAATGCACCAAGCGAGTGTTTGGTCCCCCACCACGGAGGATTCAGGGGGTCAAAACACCGAGAGCTGCAAAACCTCAACGGTTGCAGGTCAGAGTCTGTGGAAATGAAGCATCTACACAACTAATCTCACTGGATCGGTCAAGTTACACCAGAGTTCTACATATTCTAATAGAATCATGAGTTGTTCACTCTACTTCCAAATGTCACGTTTAATTCAATATGTTACTTGGTGTTTCTAGGTAAAATTAAAATTTACTGAGTAAACATTTTTTACACAAAATTGTATTCAATGTAGGGCTGAACGATATATCGTTATCGTATCTATATCGAGATATGAACTTTCAAGATATTACTATCGAAAAAAGCAACGATATAGACGATATAGATTTCCCCTCTCCGCGCTCGCCCTGCATACAACTCTGGCAGTCATAACAAACATCAGTTTTACGAGTGCCCTTGAATGCACCGCTAAAGCAAAGAGTATAGAAGCCCTTCTATACTCTTTGGCTAAAGCCAGCGCGCACACACTACCAGGGACGTGGAGGGGGGCGGCGTTTCCATGGTGACGCGTCATTGCTTGTCACGTGACACACAGCAGCAGCAACAGCGCTGAATGAATGATGATCTGCTTTTATGTCATTTTCCTTTTTTATTCAGAATATTCACAAATGTGTTAGCTATGGCATGAAATATCTGATATTCCGATTGTCAAATACATGCAAGTGGAAGTATATTGTTGTTTAAACACCTTTATAACGATCGCGTTAGTTGAGCTGTATGCGCGATGGGCGCCGCCGTGTTAGTTTGTGCCGCAGACGCAGTTCAGAGAATCGGATCTGTTGGATTTACAACCTCTATGTTTACAACACGTGAATTCATCCACTTCTCCCAAAATACTTAAAAGTAAGTGGCTGGTGAACTGGGAATAGAATAGAGTAAACACTGAAGTTACACAATGCGTATCTGATATGAATAAAACGTGTCGAATTATAATGGAAAGGATTATTAGTACCTCTTCCATAGACATCAGTGTGTATTTTACAAACTCTAAATGTATTGTTTTTTTAGTTCTTACGTAGTCATATCGTATTGTATCGATATCGAGATATCAGGCATGAAAATCGAGATATGAAATTTTGTCCATATCGTTCAGCCCTAATTCAATGTACCAATATTTTACATTATTTCTGAATGTACTAACAAAATGTGACTTGTACATCAATGCAACTAATCTGCCTTTTTAGTAACACTTTATTTTACAGTGTCCAATGTAGTTTCTACAGTAATTACTATGCTCAATTACATGCAACTAACCCTAAACCAAACCTAATCCCAACCCTATAAGTTCATGTAGTTAATTAATATTACTTGGTACTTAAATGCATAATTACACTGTAACAAGTACACCTTAAAAAAAAATTAATGCAATTTTGACACAGTTTGACTTGTATATAGGCAGATTGTGACTCATTTTCCAGAAAATATGGTAAAAGTGAACACTTGCCTAAACAAAAACCACTAATTAGGGCACTTTCAAGTTATGCATAACTCTTAATGTGGTGTGTCAAAGAACAAGAGGAGAAAGTGAGAGAGAGAGAGTGAGTGAGAGAGAGAGAGAGAGAGAGAGAGAGAGAGAGAGAGAGAGAGAGAGAGAGAGAGAGAGAGAGAGAGAGAGAGAGAGAGAGAGAGAGAGAGAGAGAGAGAGAGAGAGAGAGAGAGAGAGAGAGAGAGAGAGAGAGAGAGAGAGAGAGAGAGAGAGAGAGAGAGAGAGAGTGTGAGAGAGAAAGAGAATGAAGCCAAACATGTCGGTCCAGTCGGTCCGGTCTCCTGGTATTGTCACTCTTAACTGCCTCTTCCTGTGTCTCCTGTAATGTTCTCATGTCCTTATAAGGCAACACACACTCAGTTCTGCGTGACGCAATAGGCCGAACGAAGCCACGCCCCTCCCCCCCACAACGCATGCACAAAAGCACACACACACACCTGATCAAAGTCACCACACCTTTTCCCCTCTCGCGCCCAAAACAATCTCGCTTCTCAGAAAGGAAAGTGTGTTTTTCAAAGCTTACGTTCACAATTCAAGTATGCATTCTCGTTTACATTTGTTTGTCCTTCGGGTGCAGGAATGTGAAATATGAGCCAACTCCCCCCCCCTCGCAGTCAGGACGCTTACAATGAGGCAGCAAAAAAAAAAACGACAGAACACAGGCACCAGAGAAACTGCTGCTCACAAACTTCTGCCCAACTTCCTGTTCCTGTGTGAACACATCAATCGCTCTGTACGGGACAAGACAGGCAAGTATGTGCAATCTGGAAAGAAACGGTTGGACCATTCAGTCATTTCAGTAGAACTACTCTCTCACACACACATACATTGTGCACACACACACACACACACGCTCACACTCGCTTTTATTAAAAAATAAAACATAACAGCAACAAAATTAATAAAACTAGCCTAACTCAAATTTAAATTAAAAAGAAAATATTTTTAACAAGACATTTTTAAAAAACTAATTAAATTCACAAAACCAAAACAAAATTAATAAAACTAACAACAATGGGAAATATAAATAAAAAATAATAATAGAAAAAAACAAAAATGACAAAACCACAACAAAATGACTAAAACTAACTCAAATTCAAATGAAAAATATTTTAAAAAAAGACACAAAACTGATAAAAATGACAAAACCAACAAAATGACACACAGACATTCCTGTGCAAACTGAGTCACAGTTCCACACCTAAATCTGTCTGACACACACATACCGATGACGACCCATCAAACCTACACTGACTGAGTTTAGCCATATAAAGGCCACACGGTCACACACACACACACACACACACACACACAATGGCATTATCATCTTTCAAAATAGGCGGACAAGATCTTTCTGTGCTATAAATGACTCAACTGTAACACTCAGTGTGTGTTTGTGGAAGAAGTAAACCAGAGTGAGTCCATCTTTCCTGTCAGTGAAGTGGCTTTACCCACATCTGTTTCTACACACTTCAATCAGTTGTGTAAGAGAGAGAGAGAGAGTGTGTGTGTGTGTGTGTGTGTGTGTGTGTGTGTGTGTGTGTGTGTGTGTGTGTGTGTGTGTGTGTGTGTGTGTGTGTGTGTGGCACACCACATCCTACAAAAAAACCTATTCCAAATGTCACAACACCAAAATGTCCGCAGTCACTACAAATACCATGCAACTTCACAAAATATTTACATGCTAACATACTTAAATAAATAAATAAATAGGGATGCACCGATATGAACATTTTGACCGATAACTCTTTATATTTGAAAGCCGATAACCGATATACTGGCCGATAAATCTTAAGTGATATAGATTTAGAAAGTAAAAGGAATGCAAAAGCAGAAGTCTCACCATTAAAAGCCAAATCAAACATATACAGTACAGTGGACTAATTATGCAAACAGGTCATTGGACAACATAACTTTAAATGCATGGATAAATAAAATGGAATAATTAATAAGTTAAACCATATTGCTGATGAAAATGATATGAGAAAAATAAAAGTGCTGCTTATTATTAATACCGCATCAATGTTTTTCTGTTAGCAGGTTGATTAACTCAACCAAAAAAAAAGAAAGAAGAGGAAGTAACATTAGTCCAGGCGCTTTAAGCCAAAATGGGGGTCAACCGTGAACAAATTGCAACAGAATCAAACTCAACTGATTTTGTATCCTCAATATGTCCCGATTAAGGAAAAAAAAAGCCCCGAAGAATCCCATTGGGGGAAAGTTTCGAAAAAGACCCAAATATAGCCTATTCATACGCTTATTCATTATTTTTCTCACGTGAATAGGGTAAAAAATGTAACCTTTAGATATCACCTTGAAAATTTCTGAGTTGATTACTTACATCAAGACAAACAAAAAATGTATTACAAGTTTTTTAAAATTATTTGTTAACATGGACAAACGGTGCATAACCTAATTACGTATGTGCTAATTTGCATAAATACCACAACAGATCTAAACATTGGCGATAGCCAGGAGAAAATGTCTTGTTGAATCTTGTTGACACATAACAGTAAAATACTCAATGTTAAGGTCTGAATGGAACCCATTTAGGCTACCCATGAGCATTAATACATAGAGGCGGGAAGAAGTACTTTAGAAACCAGCCATTATTAATTATTATTGCAGAGATGGGGTTTGGGTCTGGGTCTGTGGGACTGTTTCTGGGGATTCAGATTTTATTTTACCTACCTTTTGTCTTCTGCATTCTCCTTACCATTGTCTCCTGTTCTTCCCTCAGACTCGTCCCCCAGAAACAGTCCCACAGACCCAGCCCCAAACCCAAACCCAATCTCTTAAAAATGAATAAAGACTGGTTTAAAGTACTTCTTCCCGCCTCTATGTATTAATGCTCATGGGCAGCCTAAATGGGTTCCATTCAGACCTTAACATTGAGTATTTTACTGTTATGTGTCAACAAGATTAAACAAGACATTTTCACCTGGCTATCGCCAATGTTTAGATCTGTTGTGGTATTTATGCAAATTAGCACATACGTAATTAGATTATGCACCGTTTGTCCATGTTAACAAATAATTTCAAAAAACTTGTAATACATTTTTTGTTTGTCTTGATATAAGTAATCAACTCAGAAATTTTCAAGGTGATATCTAAAGGTTACATTTTTTACCCAATTCATGTGAGAAAAAATAATGAATAGGCGTATGAATAGGATATATTTGGGTCCTTTTCGGAACTTTCCCCCAATGGGATTCTTCGGGGCTTTTTTTCCTTAATCGGGACATATTGAGGATACAAAATCAGTTGAGTTTGATTCTGTTGCAATTTGTTCACCCTTTTTTCCTAAAACGCCTGGACTACATGTAGATTAGCTGTCCACTTATCTCGACAGCAACGACCAGGTGTTATCTGTGTCAAGCGAGCGAGAACTGCAGATCTGCTCTCATTGGCTTCTTCTCACACATTACATCCCAGGCTCTCTCGTGGGTCTGTTGTGGTCCGTGGAGAAACCACACACTCAAACGCCTGGGAACATCCGACCATGACCACTCCAGATCTACGCTTCCATGAAACCCAACTCCCAAGCATCAACAATCATGGATGAAACCGGCGTCTTTCAACCGCTGAGACAAATTAGACAATTACAGAGATACAGAAACACACCAACTGGCGTAAAGGGATAGTTCAGCCAAAAATAAAAATCCTGTCATCATTTACTCAACCTCAAGTTGTTCCAAACCTGTATGAGTTTCTTTCTTCTGCTGAACACCAAAGAAGATATTTTGAAGAATGTTGGTAACCAAACAGTTTCTGGACCCCATTGACTTCCATAGTATGGGGAAAAAACTATGGAAGTCAATGGGGACCAGAAACTGTTTGGTTACCAACATTCTCACAAACTCTTACTGGTTTTGAACAACATTTTTATTTTTGGGTGAACTGTCCCTTTAAGGCCAGCATGGTGACATCACTACTCCACACACAACTGACAAACAACCCACACATCTGAATGAGCTTAATTGCACAATCTAATGCATTTCTCACATCAAGATCACACACGTAGTCTTTCGGAAACTGGTTCTTTGGTGGATTTAGCAGCAAGACAAAAAATAAACCCACAATGCAGGCGATGCTATCAATAGGTGGAAACTGTGCTGACTGTGGCTTCTCAAACTCACAGGTCTTTGTCTAGCATCTTGTACGACTAAATGTTTCCAGTCACCAAAATCTAGATACCATTAGCATTATGATTTAAGATTGTGAACGAATAAAATGTCTCCACGATGATCTGCCTGTGAAGAGAGATCGTAGTATCTCACAGTTGTGGTGCTGCCATTCCTGGCTTTCTGCGACTCTTTTACCAGTTTTAAACATGGTGAGTCCTCATTTTATTGACTCAAAGGAAAATTAAGTCTAACATTTCCTCAGTTGTTCCTCTACGAAAAGTCAACCTGAATTTAGCAATCTGATCTACATTTGAGCATGCATGTCACGCTCATTGACCTGAAGCTGATGATAACAAGAACTGACTGACCAGTGAAACCAGTCAGGTCAACTAAGAGTTATCACACAAAATAAAGTAACCACAGAGTGACTGATGTTTCAGAGCACATAAACTCCTCCAAGAACCCACTATGATCGTGGCCCTGTTCACACCTGGTATTAAGATGCGTTTTGGTCGATCGGATCACAAGTGGATGACGTTAAATACAGGTTTAAACGGGGTCTGAAATGTTTTGAGCTGGTCAACTTTAGACCACTTCCAGAGGTAGTGGAAAACGAATTCGACCGGATTGCTTTCGTAGTGTGAACACAACAGCGCAAATGACGTTGATTAAAGACTGCTCTTCGCCTACTGACCTAAACTGTAAATATTATGGGAAGTGCTCTAGCCAGACGGGGTTTAAACTTTGTGATTGAGCTTTTCATCTTCAAACCAAACTTGGATCCTCAGGAGACAATGTTCTCTCACCATTCCTGGTTTCTAACACACACTCACAGCGTTCGGCTGGTCTTGCGGCTGTCAGATCCGAAACTAAAGCTGATGCTCTCAGTGTTTTTCCATCGTCTCCGGTCGCGTTCATGTGTAAATTGCGTGAGCTTATTACATCCATTAGATCTGAAGATCTGAAAAGGCACATCCATTTACCCCCTCTTCCTAGAAGAAATCAGGACAGAAGTGGTTGAAAGTAGACAAGAGTGACGGATTAAAACACCAGGTGTGAACGTGAATGTGTTTCCCTCGTCTACTTGTGATCCGATCGGCCAAAACACATCTTAATACGAGCTGTAAACAGGGCCTAAGAGTCACTGATACACATTAATGCTATTACTAACACAACATTTCCCACGAGACAGTTGGTGTACATGGTCACATGTTCCCTCAAACACACGAATAGTCATTTTTACACCAGAAACCACAACTACCACAACTTCCCCTTACCAATCAGAGCATGACAGGGACCCAACCAATGAGCCCTGAATGCATCTGGGACTTTAGTACATCAGGTCAATCCGAGTCTCGTTTTGAAAGTGTGTGCAAGAAGTTCTTCCCTCTTGTTTTGCAACTGCTGGCTTTAAGATCTCAATGGAAAAAAAAAATGCACATCTGCAGCAAAAACCCCAGCCATATACGTGGGTTTCACATCAGTTCTGGTCCAGCATTGAGGAACAAGGGAAACTTTTCAGGTTCAAGTGTTTAACTCGAGGCATGACAACATCCAGCCTCAAACCAATACATGTGCCACGTTGCAAGGGTCAAAGGTGAGGGTTTAATAGACTTCCTGAGCTAAACGACCATATTTGTTTAAAACAGATGACACAGTACTTCTCTGTGCCTTAGAATAACTATTGCATGATTTTTCTTTCACATGCTAGTGAAAACATCACATTTGGCCTATATACACACTCATCAATATATACTCATGTTTTCAGTATATATAAAAAAAAATCAGTTCAAAATAAATCAAATTGAACAAAATTTTCTAAATCCATAATGAACTTAAACATCGTAACATCATAGACATAATTTTTTTTTTTGTATATTGGGGTTTTTTTGGGTGATTTTTGCCTTTTTTTTATTGCGACAAGACAGTAGAGAGTTGTCAGGAAGCAAGGTGGGAGAGAGACAGGGGACGGGATCGGGAAAGGTCCACGAGCCGGGACTCGAACTCTGGCCGCCCGAGCGCAACAGCACTACATGTCGGCGCTGACCACGAGGCCATAAAAAAAGTGGTCTTTGTACCACTAAAACATCATGAGAGTTTCAGAGTTTAAAACGTCCTCCATTATAAACATTGTTTTGATTTTGCGGGATCTGTGATGTAGGAGCAAATACATTTGCATATGACTGCCTCCAGAGCAAGATACTGACGAATAGTTACACGTCATCACACCATAGGCCACGCCCGCTAGTATTCAGTCACTTAACAGCTGTCATTTGCCTACACTTGATGTGTCGTGTCACGTCAAAAGCAAAGAGAACCCATTATAATCACAGAGGCTGTCTCTACGAGTCTTCAAACATCTCATTTGCTTATTTCTGTAGAGACGTCAGAAAGACACCAGCATCAGGAACAAGTGGATGGTTTATTTTTAATGCAATCATGTTTGTTCGGAGCATTTGACTGCATTTTGTTTTGTAACTGAGGCACAGTGCAATTGAGAATATGCAAAGAATCTTTTGCTGACAGAGGAAGCAGTCGACTATTGGATCTGACAGCAGCTGCATTACAGTCTGTAAATGACGGTTTCGTACGGCTAATGTTTTCAAAACACTTACTCGCGCGATAGCTGATTCCTATAGAATGATGTTAGCCAGTCATAACAGTGGCCATTTGCTGACAAGCCTTAAAGTCGCCGCCCCTTAAAAACGCATCATTCCATCAAAATTGTTTTCCATATATATATATATATATATATATATACACATACACATATACATATATATATATATATATATATATATATATATATATATATATATTTGTTTTGGGGTATTTTTTTTTGCAAAAACCTTTATTAACATTATAAGTGGACATTATAAGTAATTTTCTTTTAAATCCATGTCATGATTCTCTTTCAGGTCTCTTCCTGTTGTAAGCAAACAAGCCTTGACCAGAATAATCTGCGAAGTGGACCAGACATTGCGGCGATTGTCAAAAGTCTGGTTTTACAATTCTAGCGAGACACAATCACAATAGATTATGATGCCCTCAGAGCCACAGCCCACCCGTTAAACAGCCACGCGGACAGGCTTTATTGGTGGTGGTGTGTCTTTTATGATGGGTCACGTTACTATAAACGTACCCCTCACCCAACAGTATTTAAAAGACCCCCCCAGGATCCACCCAACCAAACAAAGGGTGCAGAATTAAAGGATCAAAACATCTGTGATACAACAACGTATAGTTCAGATGGTAAACTAGGTGAAACCAGGCTGTAATCCTCTTAGAGGACAGTCTTTTGTCTGAGCTGCCGCACTTAAGAGCTTTTAGTGCTGAGGAGGACATCATACAGACAGGGAAAGTGTCCGGCACATCTCATCATGGTGTGCGAACAACAAAAACTGTACAAGAACATGCAGTAAATAAGATGATCGGACGGGACAAGGGGCAGGAGGGGGCACAGCGAATCCCTACAAAATATGACAATTTTATATACACATAAAACAAAGAACAATACAAAATTGAGAGCAAAGGAAGTTGAGACTATTACCATTTTTAACTTCATAAGGGTATTTATTTGTGAGGTGTCACGTCATGCATCGAACTGTTAAGCGAAAGACTGCATACAAGAAAATACTCACATTTAAATGCATCAGTTTTTGCTTTACAGTAAAGAGAATTTGGGAAGTAAACAAGTCATGAAACAAAACCTCAATGTCCTAAAGTAGGTTTCATTTCCTTAAACAAAAAAAAAACAAAACAAAAAACGATTTTTGGAAAGAAATTTGACATAGTATAATAATATAATATAATTTGAAACAAACTAGTGCTGTAAAAGTATCATTGATATTCTATTATAGTTTTTACTAATATAAGTTTCACTGTAATTTTAATGTTTTTGTCGTTTTAATTAATAGTTTTAGTTTTAATATGTTCTATGGTTCTTATTCATTTTTATTTCAGTACAAGTTATTTTAGTACTTCAAGTAAAAACTAAAAAAGAAAATTCTGAAATGATGCCTTGCCAACTCGCTTAGTTTAATTGTCTTTTATTTGAGTCACTATTTGAGTCAGTAACTAAATGTTTATTTTTTATGGTTTTAGTTTTAATGTTAAAAACCAATCCATGGATCACAGATGTTTATCACGGATTATCACTCAACTCCCCACGGACCAAATCACATGTGAATTCCCAAAGCAGGAGTGTGTGATTCAGCAGGTTGGTGAGGTTACGATGCCCTGATGCGGTGAATGGCCACAGTGAGTGACAGGGCAGGAATGACTCCCGGTTTCCCACAAGTGAGCACTGGACAATGTGTGCTGGATCAGTTCCTGATGTTTCCACTTCCACAGATCCTCGAGGGACAGCGAGAGCTGAACACCAACTCTAACAACAGCTGTGTACAGCTACTGTACATCTCGGACCAGTAACTGCTGGCACAGGCTTTCTGTGGCGACCGGCAAAGACATTATGGTTCATTTACACATAACCATCACTAAGATAACCAGGATGTAAAACAGGAAGTAGACTGAACTTTAGTAGTTGTCATGCATCTGAACTAAAGCGGTTCCCAAACTATTTGACAAATTAATCCTCATGACTTTATTTGTGATTACAGATCAATTTTATAAACCCTTAGAATTAATAGTTTAAAAAAAAATATGTAAAATATCACCAATGCGACAAGAAGAGTCCTGCAATCTGAGTCTCAATGCTTTATAAGGAATCAAGCTCCCTGAGGACGAGGACGACGTTGTTTCGAACAACGTTTCACTCTCTATACAAACAGAACACATTCTACAGAAATTTCCATAACTTTTCCATACCTGGGAAAGAATTTTTTTACAACTTTCCAAGTGATCAATACAAGGAATTAGAATTTCAGCTCACTTATAATAAAAGGAATTCAAAATGAAATGTTACAATTCTGATAATATTACAAGACCTGTGAAAATGGTTTCTGAGAGAAGAGCTGTTCCTTGAAAAATATATGATTAATATCTCAAAATTAAAGCAGAAAAAAAAGTGCCTGTATTTTTGGTGTACTGGGAAACTCTTATTCTGTTTACATTAAATAGCCCATCTGTGATCATAAAATATTTAGTGATTCAACACATCTGATCTGATTCTAGCGTTCGTTAAGGCTTCTGTATTGATCTAAGTAGAAATGTTCAAGAGCAAATACTGGTTTTACTGACAGTATTTCTCCGGCTGGGCGTGACTGAAGTAGGTCAGGTGACGCAACACCTTATGTGACGTCATATTATAATGCCCTTATCTCAGTCCACTCCCACTCAGTGTTTTCACTGGGACACACCTGAACCTGGTCCAAACACCCACTAAAACAATCCCAAACTGGATTACTGCACAGGAACCACAGCGCTTCAGTTCACGCCTCAATTATCCCAGCATGCTCTTGACTCATGGTCAAGCTCTTCATTCAGAGAGTTCGTGGTCAGCACTCCATTCTGGGAAATGACACATTCATTATCATAAACTTCTTAGTGCCAGATATGAATACCTGCGAATAATGGAATTTGAGAAAAAAAAAAAAAAAGAATAGGGCCATAAAAATGTTTTGTTAACCCTTTAATAAACTACTGGATTAAATCCAAATTAATTGGACATGCTTTGATTACTAACATTTAAATTAGATAGACCAGCTAAATTTAAACGTAAAAAACTATTAATCCGGAACAAAAATGGTATTTGGTCAAAAAAATTAAATAAATGGATTTCATAAGGCCATGTGTCAGTGTGTGTAATACGTGTCACCAAACTCTGTTTTCTGGTTTAATGATTATCAAAAAGCATGTCTGATCAACTAAATTAAAAAAACTTCACATTTAATAATTTATTACATTTCTAACGATAATTTTGCTCTATGAAATGTTCGATTCTTTTTATTATTACTTCTACTTTGAGAAGTACATTCTACTGTATAATGGTAATATATTTCTGTCATATATTTAAACCAAACCTTTATTTTGGCGGGTTGTAGTGACGACCTTTGAGTCATGTCAACCCAGAGAGGACAAATCCGTTTGACCTTTCAGAAAAATGCCATCGCCAAATTAAATTAATTTGCAAAGTGCAACTCTTCAATGCAACTCCTCGCATGTAACAGGGTTACAGTGCATGGAAAAACACTTCAGGAACACAACACATGGCCAAGTGGGATTTGATTACGCACTTTTTTTGTTATGAACATGCACGTGCAAGTACAAACAATGCAAGTACAAAGTATTATCACAAATAATTAGAGCAGACATTTTCTCAAGGCCTAATTTTAACAGGAACTCACACGTATAGTACATGTTTATCACATGATTCTGCACTGCGCATCTCGTTAGCTGACGGCATGGTGTGAAACGCTTATAGAGACGAAAATAAGTGAACCGCCAGTTCAGAGATGCTCTCGAGACCAAACCACAACCGAGAAACAGACACTAGAAATATGCATGTGAAATATCAGTGAGAGTGCGAGTGTTAAACGACAAATACATAGAGTTACTACAGTACAACATCTCAAGCCAAAGTCACTGAGTGAGGTGGACATGAAGACACTCTGCATTTCTGCACTGCAAGTCTACAGGATTCTCCCATTAATAACTGCTGTAGTTTTGTGTCAGCTTCACTGATGCAACATTTGCATATGCAGTAATAACAAAAAGAGTATTTTATTTTTCATGGATACACAGAAAACCCTGTGAACACAGGCCTGCTGTAATCTACAATCCTGCTTCACTAAATATCACATCCGTTTCAAAGCCTAGTGAGCTGCTTAATACATGAAATTATTTTCATGATTTATCACAATTTATTTTTCTTAGATAATTCATGTAGTTCAGATAGCATAATATTTAGAGATTCTATTTATTAAATAACTAAGTAATTGTATTACGTCAAGTTTTTTAATTCAAAGAATTCAAAATTAAGGCAACTTTTAAGTTAAACCAACCATATTTTTTCCAGTGCTGCATACATTTAAAGGCATCCTAAAGTAACCGTTTTGAAACGCTCTGCACAGGCAGCAAATCAAAAGTGCACTTCAGAACGATACAAACAGTTTAATATTAAGCTTACTTGCTGCTAAGCTAACAACGCAATAGTGTAATAAGCCTAAAGTACACAAGATGCACAAATTGAGTCTTGCAGGGATAATGTATTATTGTAGCACAAAGCACAGGGAACCAGGGTGAAGCGAACCAAATCCGATCCTGGATTATTTTACCAAGTTTGTTACAATGCAAATTGGGATACAGACAAAAAAAACCTCAGTTAAAAAACACAATCGATGAGCTCAATCAAACTCAGTGACCGGACAGGACAGCGGCCCTGAGGCAAGGCTATCATGATACCGCACACCAAATATAGAAATATGAAGAGGTGAACTGAACAGAAATCAATCTCTTCCAGCTCTTCTTTGGACCCTGTGGATGGTCACATAGCTATCTAACGCAGGGGTTTTCAAACTGGGGTCCTGGGACCCCCAAAGGGCCTCATGCGAGGGGAAAAGTTTAGAGAAAAACTGTAAAAAACAAATAAAATAAAAAGTACAAAAATAAATAAAGGAATAATAAGATTAAACTAAGTAAATTAGATTAAAATAGATGAAAAAATGTGATGAAAATAATTATTATTAGTTAATTATTAACCTATTGAATAGATTTAATTATATTAAAAATAAATTTAAATATTCATATAAATTAAAACAGTATATTTAACAGTTTTTAACAGTACATTACTATAGTGAGTAGAAAGAATATAATAATGTAACTTTACTTAATAGAAACTAATTTTACATTTATTAATTTTTTACAGTATAAATTGAGAGTTTAATGTTTCTAAAGGATAGATGCCTTTATAAATGTAAGGGGTCCTAACGCAAGGATGATTATATTGGGGGTCCATTGCATCTTAAAGATTGGAAACCCCTGCACTAACGTATTCACAATTGAAGTCACATTTGAAACTTATTTAAACTGAAATGATTGATAAAAAGGTGTGCAATATAATTGCAACTTCTGTTTACACATTAACTCAAACCCAGGATCACATGACCATAAACAATAAAATGACTTCCTTGAAGTGACCAACGATTGGATCCTATAACGTATAACAATGAGTAAAGTGAAAACTATCAATATAAGATGTTGAATATTTCATGCAAAACTAAAATGTAGCAACACAAATGTTCACTCCAAAGACTATTTGACCTAATAATGTGTGTGTATGTACTTTATCACTTATTTAACTTATCTTAGTTGCATGACAATGCCAAACACTAAAATGAGTCAAGTCTGTTGTAGGAGCACTACACTTTAACAAAAAAAAAAACCTTCAAAACAATTTTCACACAGAAATTGCTAGTTAATTTCACACATAATTACCAAGAAATGGCACGCAACACGTTGAATTAAATGTGACATTTTGAAGTACAGAAAAATGTCTTTGCAAAACATGCTCCAATAATCAAACTTTGAAAGGTAATTTAGTGTATTTTTTGAATGAGCTGCAACCTTTGAAGAACACTTATGAAGGTTACCGTTTTGAAGTGAAAGGTAACCTCATAGGTGACTGTTTCTGGAACAGTTAACAAGCAGCCTGAGAAGTCAACCCTCTATTTAGATAGCAGACAACACGGCAACTGACTAGGGCTTGGAACGGAGCCAAAGTCTTGAACTTCTCAGAATGAATCCCACTGTTTTATAGAGGAGCGAGGCCCCTGAACAGTAGCGTAGAGTCTCGGTCCAGTCCATGTACAGAATAGAAACACGATTACACTTGCAGTTGTGATCATTTCAGTTCTGTAACACTTTTAAAACAGACATAATGATAGAGAGAGAGAGAGACCTTTATACAGAGCCAAACTCGCTACCAAATCCACAGCACTCTTCAAACAACAATCTTCCATTCAAGTCCTCATGACTCAAGGGTTTTTATTTGGCCAACGTTATTGGTTCTCTGAAATCCTTTTTTTTTTTTTTTTACCCCTATCGGTGCTATAAAGCAATAAGCCACTCGAGGCTATGCATTACAGTGAAGTTATTACATATAAGAGATCTAAATACAACAGCCTAAAGTCCTTAACTGGGGAACAAATCCCTAAAACACACAGTCTCTAGTGGTTTATTATTTTCATGCCAACATCAATGTAATGAAAGACAGCGATATTGAAATAGAGTTACATTTATTTATAATAATCAGAAATAAAAAGTCTGTTTACTGTTGGCAAGCAAGATGACAATTTGGTGGCAGTGTAGAATGCGGTTCATTCAATCAGAGTCAAAATCATCTGTTTATAATATACAACAGACATCCATGCTCATCATAAACATCTGGAAGCGTTCGATGGGGTATGAGAGTGGAAAAGGCTACTGGAGATTGTTTAAAAGTACACAAAAGTTATGATGAATTGAAGGAAAGATCCCTGCGATATACACAGCCATGAAACGACAACTGACAACTTCATTAAAAAGCCCGGCTGATACCGTACATTTGAAGATATAGTGATCTTTTTCTCTAGGTAACTTTTAGGGATGCACCGATATGAACATTTTGGCCGATAACCGATAATTTTGTATATTTGATAACCGATATATTGGCCGATAAATCTAAATCCAAAAATGTTTATAGAATTTTTGGGAGCCAGATTACAAAAACAAAAGTCCCACCATTAAAATCCGATGTCTTAAGCACACAATTATAATGTTCTCATTATCATTTTTTGTAGCTGATATGACACACTTGCGCTTCACATGTTGCACTGAACTGTATTTTCCGTTTTGAAGTGATTTCAATCATATTTCAAGCAATTCAAAACCATCATGGTGAGCAGTGTGCATCTGAAGAGTCTCAGCTGAAGTAATAAATAATCCATTATTTATCCGCTTTTTATTTAATATATCGGCTAATAACAATAACATTAAAAATTAACATATCGGCTGATATTGATTTGGCGGCTGACATATCACGCACCCCTAACTTCAATCATATTTCAAGCCATTCAAAGCCATCATGTTGAACAGTGCGCATCTGAAGTGTCCCAGCTGAAGGAAATAATACATTATTTATCGGCCAAATGTTCCTATCGGGCCGATAACATTAAAAATGAGTCCCTAGTAAAATTTGCAATTTCACACTAGTAGTAAGTCTGAGACTCCAAAACAACCTGTCTTTGCTGTCCTGTAGGATTACAGACATCTCTCTTATCAAACACTACTGGATTTAAAATGTGCTTATCTACATAACAAGAACAAAACCAGTTCAATCACTGCATCTTGTTTGAATTCTGCCCAAACAGGCTGTTGAGTGGAGGCTGAAACACTTCAATGGCCTTTTAGACAATTTGGGTGGAGCGGAGAGAGGCAAGTCTTAGCCGGTCACAGGGCGTTTGGCATTTGTTGGGGAGTAATTTCACGTCTGTCACGGATAAGGGGATGACTTCGGTATAATTCCACACGCCTTGTTTCGGTCAAGCGGAATAGGCAGCGGAGCATGGAGACCGTAATGAAACTCAGTGTGGGGTTTTATAAAGGATGCATTGGTTTGGTAATCACAAGAGAACTTCGGTCTGTGTGTAATACCCATCCACATAAACATGCAATAGAAATTCCAGAGCCAAGATGTCATTTTACGGCCAGTGGGGAATCGAGATTGAAGTGACGTTCACTAAACTTCCAAGTGCAGAAACATGCAGACTTGTGAAAATCTTATTGAAGTGTGCACTTGTTGCACCAAAAGTTTGACTAAACAATAACAGATAATCGGAGTGTGAAACTTGTTTGATAACAGTGATTATTTCACAATTCTGTTTAGTGCCACTAATGGTGGAGAAACTACACACTTATTATAATTAAGCAAATTACGATAATAACCCCATTATATATTTTAAAACAATATGACATTTTAGACACTGGAAATGGAAGGTCATGTTAAACCACAATGCAAGTTGCATTGCAGGATACAGTCTTCCATGCACATGCACAATAGTAGTAAGTTAACTGGGTGTCTACGCATACTGTGCATATTATGCACACTACACTACAAAGCAGCATGGTAGCATGCAACAAGAAAAGTAATCAATTTGATCAAACCAATCCCCCAACCACAAACCCGCCTTGCAAAAAAATGTGTCAGCCAACCAGATTTCTCCAAGGCGGAGTGTGTTGTGAGATGTGACACCTATTTCACTGATATTTGACAGGGATTTTATGCATGATATAAAGCAATAGACATTGCAAATTTGGTGGTTTAAATTCATCTTATTTGCACAAGTCAAATTGTACTAAACTGTATTTGGACATCCACTGTTTTCTAGATATCAGCCATTTGAAACAGTTTACAGAAATTTGGCCTCACAAGTGTAACAAAACAAGTAGAAAAGGGGGAAGGGCGCAGAAGAATTCAGTCAATCTCCTCCTCCACTCGAGTTTCTCAAATAAATGCCCCAGTTATGAGTGCGTTCATACCTCTGGGGTCTGAAGGGCAGTGACTGTGTCTATATATATGTGATATATTTCTGTGTGCGTTTGCTTAAGGGGCTCCGGTGGGTTAATAATTGATTATTTGTCCAATCAAACTTTGACCTTCCTTTCTCAAACTCTCTCTGAAAACCCAATCTGAAATCCTGTCTGTCACACGCAAAACGGCAGATCAGTCAAGCCTGCCTTTGCCCCAAAAGACACACACACCCAAAAACGTCATTCAAATTCCTCACTATAATTCATGAGCATAAAACACTATCAATCTGATTTTACGTGGAAAAAAAGAGAGAACTAAATATATAAACGCGCCTGTTAGGTTCATTTTTTCTTCTTCTTCTTTTTAAGCTTATCTTTCCTCTCCAGAACAGCAGATAAACTCCAGAAACAGCATTTCGGCAGCTATTTTAAGCTCCTGTAGTGTGATATCTACCGCTACTGCCATTTTAAATCCGGATGTCTGGCTGTAACTAGGAGTCTAAATGTCGCTTTGAGAAAGAACAGAGTACGGGGGAAAAAGCGAATGAAACTCGCACTAGTAAAACAGGTTCAGCCGTTACAATGTATCACTCACGCACACACGCGCGCGCGCACGACTGAAACATTGTAACACCGTAACATTCGAAACCCGCGAAACATTCTAACATTCGAAGCGAGTTCTAAGCGCATATAAGAGCAGTCTAATGATAATAAGGCACATTATGCGTGACTAAAAAACGTGTTATTCACACAAATATGCTCCTGACACAGGCCCCTGCGGCGGCCCCCGAGCTTTTCCCGTCAGAACCTCTTACCTTCCTCTGCTGTTTCTCCCAGGCCGGGTCCAGTAGTAGGTCCCGATCCCAATCGTTCTCCTGCTCCATGTAGCTCTGCTGTTGACCGCTGGACGAATAATGTGTTTGATTATTAGCAGCGTGATAATCTACCATGTCACAAACCCTAAGGGCACTGTAAAGACTCTTCCTAACCGACCAACGAGAAGGAATGAGACTGCACTACTCGCTCTCGAAGTCTTTGTTGCTCGGTGTGAAGTATCCGCTGCGTGGACTGACAGGATCCCCGCCGAAAGTGTGTTCCTCCACCCTTCCTTCTGACGAAAAATGGAGTAGGAGAGACGCGCCGCTCCCACTGAGGAGGAGGTAGTAGGCCCGAGAAACTCATGAATATTTAAATGACCCGTTTACTTATTCAGAAGATATCCGACCTCAGCTCTACCCACGGACTGGGTGGGCTTCTGCGATTGGAGGATATCGCAGGGGGAAGTATTTTTAAGAATAGAAAATGTGAATTTGTGCATGTTATATGAAAATATTCACTAATCTAAGGTTTTCTGAAAGGATGAACTACACTGTTTATTTTAAAATAAATAAATGACATGAGTTCTTTTTATATATAATTATAATGAATTATTTTGTATTATCATATTATATTTAGGATTTTCTTATACATGTATATAAATATGTATATTCTATATAATTTATTTAGGTATTTTAATAGAAATTCAAACATTACTTACATTATATAAATAGATTTTTTACATTTTATTTATATATAATTAGCTTATTTACATATTTTGAAAACATATACATACATACATATCAAATATATATATATATATATATTATCATTTATATCAAGCTCGTATATTTAAGTTCAATAATTTCACTTAAATGGCAATGCAAATTATCTATTAATTGTCATTTAAGTGAAATTACTGAACTTAAATATACAAGCTTTATAAAAATGATCATTCTAGAAGAAAATTTCAGATGGCACTTAGAGGCTTTTGCATCTGAACTCTTCATATATATATATCAATTTAATACATGTATATAAATATCTATGTTATTTATTATTTAAGTATTTAATGTAAATTAAAATATTATTTACATTGTATAAATAGATTTTATATAATTTGTATATAATTATATTGAAATATTTTGGATATTAATTATATTTAAAATGTATTGATATATAATTTACATATTATATATATATATATATATACACATATATATATAAATAACGTGTGTGTGTGTGTGTATATATATATATATATATGGCAATTAAAATGTTTTGATATATAATTTACATATTTACATACACACACAAACATTTTATACATGTAAATGTATATTATATATATATATTTAAGTATTTTAATGTAATTTAAAATATTACTCACATTGTATAAATACATTTTATATGAAATGTGTATATAATTATATCTATTATTATATTTAAATGTAATCAAAAGCAATGGGCTTAGAAAATGTCACTTTAAAGATACTTATTTTTGGCTTGTACATCAGTGTATCCTGTATCTTCTAACTTTACACAAACAGAAAGAGTGAATCTATTATTAATACACTTTCCACGAAACACTCACCAGCCGGTTGTGTTCTTCTTCATTTGAATTCCACTGTATACAGTTAGAATAACAAATATTGTTTTAGGAAAAAAAACACATGAATGTGTATGACTTGAATTTATTGTAGTTAAACTGGTCTGGTTCTCTGACAGCAATAAGCTGCTTTAACCTAACATTAAAATTTCATGGTGTCTGTCAAAGGGGACGAGAAGTGGGTCAACATCAGACAGACGAGCGCATCCACCATACGCTGTTGTTTACATTGTTTACAATACCCAAATCCTGAGTATTAAACTGCATCAGACTCATACACACCCCCAATGACTGATACTGATCTTTATTTAGGTAATCTCTTCTATTATCTGTAATACCCCAATACAAATCAGATGCTTATTTGAATCATTTACTGTTTTGCAATTCAAAGCAGCAGCAGCCGCGTGTCAGAAATCATAGCTGGACATTTTACAGACCCAAAGCTCATGCAAGATTCCTGAACTGATCCCATCCACACATATTTCATTATCTGGAATATTTCCCAGTCATGTGTGCTCTCAAAAGTGCTCACTGTAATAAATATTAACGGAACATGTGTACAGAGCAAGAGGAACAACACATTTAAAGATCACAATTATTCATATGAGTTTCGGTTAAAGTCACCATGAAATCAAAATTGACAATTCCTATTTATTATGGAATATTGCAGTTTTATTATAAATGATTTATCTGTGAATAGCATTATTTTTTTTATTTAATCAGAATGCTAAATTCCCCTCGCTCTCACAGCAACATCTCTTCTCTTCTCTGATGATGCGTTTACTGGCGTGAGGGCGGGGCAACCTGTCACTCACATGAGATCGACCAATAGCAAACCACAACCATCCAATCAAGCCCCGCCCTACACTTGTTCTTGTTCGAGAAGCCGCTTCACTCGGATATACGTCACTATAGAGAAGAAAAGACTATCGCGACTTCCATTTCATGTCGACTTTAAAGCAACGAGATCTGATTAATATGTCAGAATATATATTATTTATTATTTGTATCATTATTTTATATCATATTTATACTCATACATTTTTTATTTATTATTATTCCAATTCCAATTTATTTCTAAAGCACATGATACAACAATGTTGATCATAGTGCTACTCAACCAATAAAACATTAAAATATAACAAAACACTAATTATTAAACTTTAAATTATTATTATTATTATTATTATTATTAATAATGTAATAACTTATTAAATAATACTACATTATTATTAACAAATAATAATAAAATAATAACGTAAAAAAAAAGATTATAGCCTATACTACTAAAAAAAATTACGCAAATTATTGTAGAATTTTTTTATTAAGCAAATTCATGATGTGGCATCTGTCCACTAAAGCAGTAAAATCAGGTTAATATCTGCAGGTTCTGTGCAGTGATATATACAGTAGTTTTGCCTCATGTCCGCTGTATTGTCCAGTCCTGGAACGATCCACTTATCAAGAACAGTTGAAGCAGATGTATGTAGTTTTCCAGCAGCTGGTCTGGAATCAGTTGTACATGGTCATGTGCAGAAACTACAAATCAAGAGGAAGAGCGAAAGAAACAAACACAGAAATAAATCACATTTTTCACAAGACAAGAAATTCACGTCTGACTCGCGTAATAACTGTCAGTCATGTTGCAGAAAGACGGTTAGGAAGAATTAGGAAGCTTGGATCTGACAGGTCGCAGATCAGAGAGGATGAAATATTGAATGTGTGTGTGAGATGCTCAACGCTCTCATGCGTTTCATGTTTTTACCTGTCTGCAGTTCACTGAAATCATTCCCATTCCCGTCATATCAAAGGACTGAAACTTGCCTGAAGACAAACACACACACACACACACAAATACTTTTTAGGGCCTTCTAAACTGCACATGTGACCCTGCATCACAAAACCAGTCACAAGTCGCACAGGTATATTTGTGGCAATAGCCAACAATACATTGTATGGGTCAAAATTATAGATTTTTCTTTTATGCCAAAAATCATTAGGATATTTAGTAAAGATCATGTTCCATGAACATATTTTGTACATTTCCTACCGTAAATATATAAAACATGTATTTTTGTGAGTGAATGCAGCACAATCGCCAACATAAATGGAGAACTTTAAAGGCAATTTTCTCAATGTTCAGATTTTTCCAGATTTTCAAATAGTTGTACCAAATATTGTTCTATCATAACAAATATGGAAAGCTTATTTATCAGCTTTCATATGATGCATAAATCTCAATTTAAACAAATTGACCCAAGTGACTGGTTTTGTGGTGCAGGGTCACATATTTACTATTTTACCATTAAAACCATGCAAACTTCTTTTTCTGAAATGTTATGCATGAAAAATATACTATTTTCATTTGATGTTGTTTGTTATGCAATGCTAAGTGTGTTCAAACAGCATTTGGACCACTTTGCAATAACCGTCCAGTAATTTGACTTTGATTGGTGTGTTCTTACGCATCATGCTGTCCAGTTTCAAGAGCAGGAAGAGGAATCCCGGGAAGCTGACGGTCATGTCTGGCTCTGTGTAGCGCAGGCCGATGAGCTGCAGTATGAACTCATCCACCTGTATGCCTAGACCAGAGCAGACGAGCACAGATCAACCTGATGACCAGCCCACACACTCCTCCTTCAACATTCCTCTCACAGATGAATGAACAGGTTTCTCTTCTAAAAGCCGGGTGTGTTAAAACCTGACGTGTGGGAAACCATTTCACTAACAGTGTCTGAGTAACAGAATGTGTGTGTATGTGTTCATTCTCTATAAATGAACTGTTGCGTCAGTGATTGCTTTTGCTTGTATAGGGTGTGTGTGTGTGTGTGTGTGTGTGTGTGTGTGTGTGTGTGTGCCTGCTCATACTTGCATTAATGTGCGTGTGCGTGTGAGTAAGTGTGTGTCATACCTGCTGCTGACAGAGCGGGGGAGATTTCTTGGTAATCCAGCGATTGGTTCTTGTTTTTGTCAAATGTCATAAAAATGCCCTACAAACACACACACAGAAGGGTGAATAATCACGTAATCCAGTCTTTATTTGATCTAAAATGCAGTAATGAATGTTAATCAATTCCAAAACTCAACAGTCGGGTTCCGGAAGTAAAAACTCCATTCATTTTCTCCATAAGGAAATTGATTTTGAATGATAACTTTTAAAGCTTTAAAGACTGTGAGCAACGAGGTTGTTAATCGATGGCATTTGCTTTAAAAAGTTTTAAAATAATCGTAATGATGATGGACAGACAATTCCACCAATCAGAGAGTCGAAGGATCACGTTAGCTCCGCCCCCTCCACCCATGATTTTATATTTCTCCATCACTTTTAATTAGATGATCCTGTTTGCAATGCTTGGGATTGTAGTTCTTTGCCTCACTTCAGCTGTTCAGTTTATGTTCTTTGTACCTTGTGTCCGATTTTCAAATACTTTTTTGCTTCAAATCAAAGTTTGTAGTGTTGTGATTCACCTTTATAGCTAATTGGCCTGGTCATGGTTTATCACGCTTTAAAAAAAATCCCTATGGGAGAAATGTATGGAAAAAAATAATTCCGGAACCAACAGCGCTAAAAAAGTGAGCACTAATGCACTCTATAGTTCATCAAAAATGTGGGTAAATTTTAAAAGAATTGTCCGTTTTAGGTGATTTTTTTTTATTTATTTTTTTAAATGTTCTTATGATGATGTCATTTGTCATGTGACTGCCGTCACCTCACCGTAATCAAACACTCCCTACACATTCATTAAAACAGGTAAATGTCCTCACCGTCCACTTCTGGAGTTTTTCCCACAATGCCTGGAACTCTGTCAAACTGAGTCGACCCATTCCTTGGCTCTGATTGGTGCAGTTAAGGTGACATTCCGATCTCCACCCAATCTTATGCATTCTTTTGAATTGCACCATAAAATACCTCACACACCCAAACGTGCCCGAGGCGAATGAGATAAGACCCGCGCTATGCTGAGAATGGAGTACTAGCATATACATATAAATATACACTGCAAACTATTCTTAGAAATAGAATGTGAAGCAAACTGTTGCATGACACACTATCGGTCCAAAGTTTGGAATATTTCAGATTTTTTAAATATTTTCTGCTCACCAAGACTGCATTCATTTGATCAAAATATAGTAAAACAGTGGAATATTACTCTTCAGCCGGAACTAGACTCGCGTACGGCTGTTGACGGAAGCCAGTGGTTATAATTTATGAAGTTATGGATATTTTTCTTACAAAAACGCATCGCTTCGCTTCAGAAGGCCTTTATTAACTCCCTGGAGTCGTATGGATTACTTTTATGATGGATGGATGCACGTTTTTGGGCTTCAAAATCCAAGGTACCATTCACTCCCATTATAGAGCTTGGAAGAGCCAGGGTATTTTTTAATATAACTCTTTTGTGTTAACTATTTTAGATTGTGTTTGGCTGAAAGAAAAAAAAGTAATAAACACATGGGATGGGTTGAGGGTGAGTAAATTATGGGGTAATTTTCATTTTTGGGTGAACTATCCCTTTAAGTCAAAGCACTAAAATTATTAACTGGAAATAAATAACTAAAACTGAAGTTAAAAAAAGAACAATTAAACTGAAACAGCAATATAAAAAAGACAAAAGAACATGATGAATTGATTAAAAATAAAAAATAAATGATCATGATAACTAAAAATATATTAAAAATATGAATAAAGTAAAACAAGTGCACTCGATGTACAGGATACATCCATGAGCACCACAAAACTCTTGCATTGCTCCAAACTCAGTTTCTTCTCACTCCCTGCGAAAACTGACCGGACAGAAAACAAGAAACAACATCAACAAACGCACTTCCTCACTGGTTAACGCATCACTTCCCGTATGATTTTCAACTCCGCTTGCAGAACGAATGTAAAGAATTGCATTATAACGGCACTGGAGAGGAACAGTAAACATGACTTCTCCTGCTAAGAGTGTTTTGCATTTAAATGCAAATGTAGAAATAAAGAATTAAATTGATGAAAAGCACCATTTGAATAAACATTTTCTCACCTCCCTTTGCAATGGCTTCAGTCAGCAGGTTCTGCAGATCCAGCGGCCTACAGTACGAGCCCTACAGACCACGCATATCAACATACTGTACATGTGACATTAGATATGACAATACGTGCACAAACTGACAGGTTTACCTTGACACAGTGTTTCAGGAAGAGAGCTTTGGCTTCGGTTATAGACGGCAGACCTGCGAGACGTGGAGACAGCGGCTGCACACACACACACACACACGAATGTAAATAATTAAAAAATGAACAATTAAATGAACCCAGTGATCATAAATGATCAAAGCAGTGACTCTAGACACAGTAAATGTCTCTGTTTTACCGGTGTAAGAGAGGTTGCATCTGTTCCAGGTCTCACAGCAGCTCTGCAAACACACACACACACACACACACATATATTTAGGCAATGCTGTAAATTAATACACTGTATAGAAAATTTTTTTTTCGAAGTTGTAAATAAAACCAAGATTATTGGAGTATGTTGAACAAGAATTTTTTTTTTCAGTGTACGTTAAAACAAAGACTTTAGATTCATATTACATCAAAAAAACAAGCGTTTCTCCCATGGGAAATGAAAATAGACAGAATTGAGTATGAGTATAAAATATAAAAGAGTATAGAGCGATAGCATTAATCATTGTTTTTGTGCTCTTACAAAAAAATAAGTGTACTTCTAGTTAATTTTATTAAGTAAAGTTGAAGTATATTATAAGTGTGCTTTATGTAGTAAGGATACTAATATCAATGTACTTGTAAGTATACTTGTACTGTTTCAATACTTAGGACTAAATTGGCCCACTTTTTATTGTATAAAAGTATATTTGTAAGTGTGGTATAAGAATAACAGTAGTAAACTTTGAGCTTTGAAAGTTTTTTATATGTACTGCAACTATACTACAAGTAAAATTATAGGTATACGGATAGTTTACAAGTCAAATAGCAATTTTTTAGTTAATGAAAGTACACTTTGAAGTATACTCTCAGTAAACTGCAAGTTTAGTTGTTTTATAGTGTAAAACTAAAGTATACTTGTAAGTTTTCTTTAAGTGAACAACATCATACTTGTAGTTTACTATTTATTTATTTATTATGTTTGCACTTTAAGTATACTACTATGTTACTATTTAGGATTTTTTTTTTATTACTTGAAATATACCTTTAACTGTACTTTAACTCTTTCCATTTAAAAAAAATATTTTATTCTAGCTTCATGCATCCTTTTTATCATCACTTGAAAGTTTTTACTTCAGTGCAATTTTAAGTATATTTCTGAGAAGTACATAAAAAGTAGACTGAAAGTACACTTGTTTTACTTGAAAGTATAATAATAGCAGACTTGAATAAACTTATTTTTCGTAAGGATAACTAAAATTTTTAAGCTATTAAAAATAATTTGCGTAATGGAAATAAGGCTGAAATAATACAATTAAATATTAGACAAAAAACTTACATTTAACTCAATGTATTTTAGTTTGAGTAATTAAACTTATAAATAACTAAAGTAAAATAAGTGGAAGTACTAAAATTACTCAAGCTAAAATACATTAGAGATTAAAAACTAATAAACAGTAAAAAGCGCATTGCAAAATGACTAAAACTTAAACTAAAATTAAAATAAAGTGAAAATATAAAATAAAATCTACTTTAAAATATATATAAATATATATATATATATATATATATATATATACAGTGAGGAAAATAAGTATTTGAACACCCTGCTATTTTGCAAGTTCTCCAACTTAGAAATCATGGAGGGGTCTGAAATTGTCATCGTAGGCGCATGTCCACTGTGAGAGACATAATCTAAAAAAAAAAAAATCCAGAAATCACAATATATGATTTTTTAACTATTTATTTGTATGATACAGCTGCAAATAAGTATTTGAACACCTGAGAAAATCAATGTTAATATTTGGTACAGTAGCCTTTGTTTGCAATTACAGAGGTCAAACGTTTCCTGTAGTTTTTCACCAGGTTTGCACACACTGCAGGAGGGATTTTGGCCCACTCCTCCACACAGATCTTCTCTAGATCAGTCAGGTTTCTGGGCTGTCGCTGAGAAACACGGAGTTTGAGCTCCCTCCAAAGATTCTCTATTGGGTTTAGGTCTGGAGACTGGCTAGGCCACGCCAGAACCTTGATATGCTTCTTACAGAGCCACTCCTTGGTTATCCTGGCTGTGTGCTTCGGGTCATTAAGACCCAGCCTCGACCCATCTTCAATGCTCTAACTGAGGGAAGGAGGTTGTTCCCCAAAATCTCGCAATACATGGCCCCGGTCATCCTCTCCTTAATACAGTGCAGTCGCCCTGTCCCATGTGCAGAAAAACACCCCCAAAGCATGATGCTACCACCCCCATGCTTCACAGTAGGGATGGTGTTCTTGGGATGGTACTCATCATTCTTCTTCCTCCAAACACGTTTAGTGGAATTATGACCAAAAAGTTATATTTTGGTCTCATCTGACCACATGACTTTCTCCCATGACTCCTCTGGATCATCCAAATGGTCGTTGGCAAACTTAAGACAGGCCTTGACATGTGCTGGTTTAAGCAGGGGAACCTTCCGTGCCATGCATGATTTCAAACCATGACGTCTTAGTGTATTACCAACAGTAACCTTGGAAACGGTGGTCCCAGCTCTTTTCAGGTCATTGACCAGCTCCTCCCGTGTAGTTCTGGGCTGATTTCTCACCTTTCTTAGGATCATTGAGACCCCACGAGGTGAGATCTTGCATGGAGCCCCAGTCCGAGGGAGATTGACGGTCATGTTTAGCTTCTTCCATTTTCTAATGATTGCTCCAACAGTGGACCTTTTTTTAACCAAGCTGCTTGGCAATTTCCCCGTAGCCCTTTCCAGCCTTGTGGAGGTGTACAATTTTGTCTCTAGTGTCTTTGGACAGCTCTTTGGTCTTGGCCATGTTAGTAGTTGAATTCTTACTGATTGTATGGGGTGGACAGGTGTCTTTATGCAGCTAACGACCTCAAACAGGTGCATCTAATTTAGGATAATAAATGGAGTGGAGGTGGACATTTTAAAGGCAGACGAACAGGTCTTTGAGGGTCAGAATTCTAGCTGATAGACAGGTGTTCAAATACTTATTTGCAGCTGTATCATACAAATAAATAGTTAAAAAATCATATATTGTGATTTCTGGATTTTTTTTTTAGATTATGTCTCTCACAGTGGACATGCGCCTAGGATGACAATTTCAGACCCCTCCATGATTTCCAAGTGGGAGAACTTGCAAAATAGCAGGGTGTTCAAATACTTATTTTCCTCACTGTATATATATAATAGTATATAAAAATACTACTAAAATACACTGCAGCTCAGATCATTTGCTCTTCACAAATATTTTAGTTCATATTGAATTGGATAACTTTAATGATGGATGGATGCACTTTTTTGGGCTTCAAAATCCAAGGTACCATTCACTCCCATTATAGAGCTTAGAAAAGGCAGGATATTTTTTAATATAACTCTTTTGTTTTAACTCTTTTAGATTATGTTTGGCTGAAAGAAAAAAGGTCATAAACACCTGGGATGGCTTGAGGGTAATTATGGGGTAATTTTCAGTTTTGGGTGAACTTTGCAGTTTGCACTGCAGCTCAGATCATCACAAATATTTTAGTTCATATTGAGATTGTAATTGCAGCGAATTTAAGGCAGTATTTGCTCAGTATAAACAGCCAGAGACTCAGCGTTGAACCCCACTGCTGTGAACTGAGATATAAGAGATCAGGTTTGTGACTCTCTCATATGGATGAGCCTCTCACTCACTTGATGGCGTTTCCTTTCTCGGTCAGGACTCTCAGGAGGAATTCTCCCGCCTGATTGGTCTCTGCGGCGCTGGGAATGATGATGTAATGACCGGGTGCCAGGCGACCGCGCAACACAAGCTCCCGCCGCGGGACGTAACCAAGATCTTTAACGGTGCTGAGCACCGGACTGAGCTGAGACATGTCCCCGG
>NC_138227.1:8373783-8396283 GCF_964197995.2 Scardinius erythrophthalmus
TAACGCAGTCTCTCATGATGATTTTGTTTGCTCCCTGCTGTGTGTGTTCATGTGTTTTGGAGGAGGCGCGGCTTTGGAGTCGCTCTGAAGGGAGGGTGGGATCTTATGCTTTCAAAGCTAGCTCGCTATTGCTAGCCTGTTCGAAATTACCTACCGTACCTTTAATGCTCACAACTATTTTTTAAAAATAACATTTTGAAAGTTTAGAAATAAAGTTTTCATAACTTCATAACATAAAAAAAATGAAAATGTTAAAAACATTCTTAGAACATTTTTGTTAACAGGGTATAAAGTTATTATTACTTGCAGTTTCACTATATTAGTGAGGACACTGCATAGACTTCCATTGGTTTTATATTAGGTTAATGATATTTTCTGTGGCCAAACCCAACCCATACCCATCACAGTAAAATGTGCAAAAGAGATTTTAAAAAGAGATGTGCAAAAGAGATTTTATTTAGATTTTAAATCAATTAAAAAAATAGTTTTCTTCGATTTATAAGCCCTTGAAACTAGCCAAACCTTTAATGTGTGTGTATGTTTGTGTGTGTGTGTGTGTGTGTGTGTGTGTGTGTGTGTGTGTGTGTGTGTGTGTGTGTGTTTGATTGATATTGCTTGGAATGCACAATAAAAACATAATTTATGAAAATTAACAAGAACAGAGTGATCTGTTTTTGCAAATGGACTCTTCTGTTGTAAATGTCCTAATTGGGAGAGGGTGTGTAATAATAAAAAGGTAATGTTAAATATTTTGGTTGCATTTGCGAGTTAATAAAAATGTAACTGGTTGTGTAAACTTGGCACATAATACCTAAATATCGATAAATCAATCGATATAGCCCTGAATCGAATCAAATAGTATCACAATTTTTTTGAGGCATCGCCAAACATCGTATCGCTGACTGAGAGAATCGATATCACATCATATAGTGATGAACTGTCTGATTTACACCCCTAGTGTGTGCAATTCCAGACATACTCTAGTTCTTTAAGCTGATGGCACCCTCTGGTGGAACTCTGAGCGTTAAAAACACTGATGAAACATAAGTCAAAGACAGAGAGAGAGAGAGAGAGAGAGAGAGAGAGAGAGAGAGAGAGAGAGAGAGAGAGAGAGAGAGAGAGAGAGAGAGAGAGAGAGAGAATCAAGGTAAGCATTTCCCCCTCACCGTCTCCAGGCCTGTCACAGAATAGGCATGTCTGAACAAAATCCCAAACTCATTGCTCTTCTCAAGGGGACCCTGCACAAAGACAAAGAGACATGACAATAGATTACCTTCACAAAACAACAGCTGTCAGAGAAAAACACTTTCCTGGAACTCAAGAAAGATCCTTTTACCTAGAACACAACAAAGAAAGAAGACGACGCACACACGGCACACAGACATTTGCTCGCTCTGCTGTCTACTGTGAGCATTGTTGTTGTGAAATTATAACATTATGTCCTGGTGGTTAAAAATCTGAGCTGCTGTTTGAAAGGTTGCAGGTTTGAACCTGCCAGTTTTGATTAGTGAGCTGTGAATGATAAGCAGGAAACCCGAGCTTACTTCAGGTGTATGAAACAGTAATTTAATACATAAATTCCAGCAGAGATGATAAATAAAGGATCTGGTCTGTTCTTTTATGATTTAATAATTTTTTTGTACATAACCATTCAAAAGTTTGAGATAAGAATTTTTTTTTTAAATAGTTTTTTTCTTTTTTTTTTAGCAAGGATGCATTAAATGAATCAAAAGTGACATTAAAGACATCTGTATTGATACAGAAGATTTCTATTCCAAATAAATGCGGTTCGTCTGAAATATCTCTTTAAAGGTCCCGTTCTTCGTGATCCCATGTTTCAAACTTTAGTTAGTGTGTAATGTTGCTATTAGAGCATAAATAATATCTGTAAAATTATAAAGCTCAAAGTTCAATGCCAAGCAAGATATTTTATTTAACAGAAGTCGAATACAATGAACGGCTCGTTTGGACTACACCCCTCTACTTCCTTCTTTAATGACGTCACTAGAACAGTTTTTTGACTAAGCTCCGCCCACAGGAATGCTCCCTCAACTCTACTGGCTACTTGCACACTTCTTATAACTTAGGCTACTGTGTTTACTCAGCTCTTACGGTGATTTTCTGAAGTAAAACTGACGCTTCATCTTTTGTGTGATGTACAATAAACTTTATTAAACTCATCAGTACATGTTTGATCATCATTCGGACCTGGTCCGAAACAGCAGACTTGTAGGCTATTAATAAATAATGGATACATACAAGCAGATGACAAATACGTTATAATAACCGTAATTAAACTACTAAACTATACCTGTTCCATCTCTATACAGCACTCTGACTCTGTAGGCATTATTGTCCGACTCGAAATGAACACCATTACTGAGAGTTTCTGATATTATCATCATTCTGTGAGATGAAATTGTCCCGAGAGACTGTGCGTGAGCTCGTGAAGCTCCGCCCCCTGGGTCGTCCAGCAGCAGCTCATTTGCATTTAAAGGGCACACACTAAAACAGCGCGTTTTTCTGAGCCCCAAAAAATATCAATTTAAACATACTGTAAAAAATCATCTGTTAGGTATTTTGAGCTGAAACTTCACATACACACTCTGGGGACATCAGAGACTTATTTTACATCTTGTGAAAAGGGGCATAATACGGGACCTTTAAATAAAGACATGTGGCGAGTGTAAACCTGTGAGTTAGCACAGTTGATCAGAGCTCCTTTCTGCAGCAGCGAACGCAGGAACGAACCCAGCGCCCGAGGGAGAGACGCCATCGTGAAAACCTCTGTGATCCCGCCTGTCATGTCCACCATCGCCTCGTGAGGGAAGCCCATATTCAGAGCGTTATAGCCGCCCTTCATCCTGAGAAACAGATAGAAAGACTCTGTGAGCAACAGACAAAAGCAGTTTATGTGCATGCGGAAATTTCTTTTTTAAATAAATGCTGTTCTATTCATCAAAGAATCCTGAAAATGTATGCATTCTCAAACATCTTTCCATAGGCCATGGCCTATATACATATATCCTATATATTTGGTGCTATAACCATTAGTAAAGAGGAAGAGATGATCGGTTCACATGCCACTGGAACTGAAGCACTACAGCGATCTGTCACAACACATTAAAGAGAGTCAAAACTGTATTTTATTATGTATTTATATATTTAATTTGAGGCAAAATTGACATAATAATGTAAATGACATAAAAATGAAAAGTAACAAAGCAGAGGGCTTATTGCGATAATTACATGCGAGGTGCGCTACAAATAATGTTTGGTGAAGTTTTGTTCGCATCAACTGAAAACAACAGACTAAAAGATTGATCTTGGGATTTAAGGATCAACCATTTCGGCCGAAATAATTGTATTTATTTTTTTCAGGTTGATGAAATTTTGGTCCATCACTATTTTTACTGTATTTTAGTGATGGGAGAAATGAAGCTTTTCGAAACATTGAATTATTTTAACCAATCGCGTTGCGAAATGATTCACAGTTTCGAGGCGCTCGAGTTGGTGACCCCTGCTGGTCAGAACTATGTAAATGCAGCGAAAAATCATCCCAAACACGCAATACATCTTTTTCAAATCAATTTCAACAATTTTATTGAAAGTTTAATCTGTTAAATGCAATTAACAAACCATCCAATACCAATACCAGTATGAAGTGCCTCTATAATATGTGTTAATTCATTAAACTATAGGGATTGTTTTGTTTTTGTTTAATAGGGCTTGGTTAATCAGATCAGAAAGAGACTATTAACTCTTTCCCGCCATTTATAAGACAATTAACAATTTCCCTGCTCCCAGTCTCAAAAACACGCTTTGAAATCGCTGGTGTTTCTGACGTCACAAACTACCTTGTAGCCAATCAGATCAACGTGTGATCGTCAACGAGTGGATCACTGAGCTGGAGTGAGTGAGTGGAGGCGGGGCTCATTTGCATATTCATAGAGCCGCGTATACTAAATGAGTTACATTCAAGATTTTAAGGCATTAAGAAATTATTATTTTTAGGAAAAAAACTTTAAATATGTCATTTTGGTGATCAAAGATTAGTTTTAAGGGGTAAAACGATTGACTACAGAGGGACTTTAATGCACTTTTATGTGTTACTGACTTGGCATAAGCCTTCTCCAGCAGAGCGCTCCAGAATTCATCTCTGCTTGATGAATGTAGATAGATCAGCTGACCGTCACGTGTGGGCAAGCGGTCGTCGACTCGCACCTGACTCCACTCGCCGTACTGCCAGAACTACGGACAGACGGAGAGACACCATTAGAGCCATCATCACCGCTTTATTCAGTGCAGAAACACACGCCACTGACCTGAAAATAGAAGCAGCCGTTGTAGCCCTTCTGAAAACCTTGGCCTGAGGGAACGACGCGATCCAGAAGGGAAGGGTAGAGAGAGAGAGACGCCACGGCAGACAAGAACCAGCAATCACCTGAGAGAGAGAGAGTTCAAGCATCTTAAACCACGTTAAAACATGTTAGCTCTAATTTGCTTATAAATGATTATTTTAATGGCATGTGGTAAAAGATGTTTACACTGGTTCCCAACTAGTTTAGCTTTAGGACATGTGGACGTGTGGTGACAACACAGAACCGAAATTGTTAATCATGCTAAAGTGAACAGAATTTATCATAAAAATCAAACATTTAAATTGATTATTAACAAAAATAATAACTATAATACAATAACACTCTAAGCAGCCAATAAATCCTACTTTCACCATCTCAAATCAAAATGATCAAAACTTTGTACACAATCTGATTTTTAGAAGTAAAAGCCCTTTTACTATAATTGTAAAAATGTCCACCTTCAGCTTATGGTTCAGGTTGTTTTTGCTGTGAAATCTTTACTGATTTTTATAAAGTAAACATGAACTTTTATATTGCTAGTAATATTTCAAGATGGACACTTACTGGACTGAAGCAACTTTTTAAATCTAAGCATTTAAATATTATCTTACTGAGACATGTTGTTGGCATATATAGAGTGACGACTGAATATATATGTATTTTATGTCAGTAGTAGTTATACTGTTATGAAGATTTGATTGATTTACATTACAAGCATTAGAATTTCATCTTACTTTTTGTCCATATAAATATCAGCATCTGCACCAAACTGCATATTTCTCTCAGTTTGGGCCTCTGAATAAAACTGAGCTGTTTTTTCCTCCCTCGGTTTGATCTCCATATTCTCACTATATCATATGTGCCATAAAAGCCTGATGGATCAAATATGATACACTCACCAATAACACATGCATTTTTATATATATTTTTTTTATTCTATCAATAAATTGTTTCATTTCCAATTTCCAATTTTTTTTTTTTTCAATTATTTCATATGTCAGACTTTAGAGTGGTATTTTCTTTTATCTTGTGTAATTTTATTCATGTTTTTGAGGATGAGGATGAGGGTGTCATGCAACATGCCCATGTTAGCATTTGTCTAATTTGATGAGCTTCTACCGAGTGACGATTTGCACCAACCTTAAGAGTTTGATTGGATGCAAGACTTTTGACCTTAAAGGGATATTTCACTCAAAAAGGACATTTTGTCAATCTTTGTGAGTTTTGTGGGGGTTTTTGTGAGTTTTGTGAAACAATTTTGTGAGTTTCTTTGTTCTACAAAAGATGATATTTTCAAGAATGTTGGTAACCAGAGTTGATGGAGTCCATATTACATAAATACATAGTATGGAAGTCAATGGGGTCCGTCAACTGGGTTACCAACATTCTTTAAATATCTTATTTTTTGTTCGACAGAACAAAGAAACTCACAGAATGTCAGAAGTCTCAAAAACACGCTTTGAAATCGCTGGTGTTTCTGACGTCACAAACTACCTTGTAACCAATCAGATCAACGTGTGATCGTCAACCAGTGGATCTCTGAGCTGGAGTGAGTGAGTGGAGGCGGGGCTCATTTGCATATTCATAGAACCGCATGTACTACAGTTTTTTACAATCACTTTGCTACTATTTTCAGAACCTTGATGTCATTTTTCACAACTCTAGACACAAAACTCACAACCAATGATCAAAATGCACATTTTTCAAAACTCTAACCCTTTTCTCAATTGCTTGGATACAATACACATAAAACTTAGATCATTTGTTCATTCAACAAAAATCACCTGTTCAATATGACACAACTTAACATCAAAGTACTACTATTTCAAAAGGCAATTCACACATTACATTTCAAAAGAGTGTCTATTCATTTCCTTACAATGATCTAACTATCAATTGATACAACTGCTCAAAATGATAAGTTACTGTTGCATTACTCTTAATGCATAGTTGTATGGAAACAGACAAACAATCTTCCATGTTTACAGTAAATCATGAAAGTTTCAAGATAACGATCCATGGATATTGTAGTCTAATTGGTCCTTGCTCCACGCTAATTGAGCATGAACCAATTAGACTACAATATCCATGGATGTAGCCTACTGTAATATTTGTATCATAATGCTTCATCAGTCTATGGTCCCAAATACTGTACCACCTTTTCAGACTATGTACAGTATTGACAGCACTGCACTGTATAGATACAGTAATCACTCTTTTGTTTCTTACAGTACAAGCAAGCAAGTTGAGGAACACTGCATTTGATGTTTTACAGTACTGTCTTTTCTTTTCTATTTCATAGCTAATTATTTTTGCTTTGATTCAAATAACCCTATGTTGTGATTGTACTGTAGTGTTTTGCATCAATATATTACAAACTTTGTTCAATGATTCCACTGTCTGTCGTATTCTCTCTATTACTGCAGTGCTTTTACAGAGATGTATTTACTGTACATGTAGTACCATAATGAAACCTGTATCACCTATTTTGTTCTACAATATTTAATGATTGTACGAACAATAACACAGTGAAACTGTCGGTTGCTTGTGTGTGGGTGATCTATAGTTATGTTTCAATGGTATTTCACAGTAAATTTGTTTTTTGAACCAATGATTGTGCAAGTGCAAGATTTCCTTAAAGATGTGAATGCACAATGCAGTGTTTTGAACATTAGATAGCCTGTGTTACAAGTGATAACCGTTTTGAGTTTTGTGTCTAGAGTTTGATCAAAAAAATGAGATCAAGGTTCTGAAAATAGTAGCAAAGTGATTGTAAAAAACTGTAAATGAGGCAAGGGTGTAGAGTTACATTCAAGCTATTTAAGGCAGAAAAGTAATTTTTTTCCAAGGAAAAAACTTTTAAATATGTCATTTTGGTGATAAAAGGTGAGTTTTAAGGGATAAAATGATTGACTATATGGGGAATTTAACAACAAAAAGATATGGGAAGTGTTTAGCTTTCTGTGATCCTCAGAAAAGACCTGCGACCCACCAGATGAGAAGATCACAGCTATTTGCTAAACACTAAAGCTTTCTGATGCCACAACATGTTGCTTTTATGAAGTACCAACAGTGTGTTACACAAGAACCTGCAAAAACCTGCAGCACTTGTATTATTCTCAAAGCCAATTCTTATTGTTTAAATGGTTGAGGATTAAGATCTCACTCAGAACTCCCTGGCAGACGTCCATGCGTGTGGCTCCATCCACAATAAACTGGGGAAACGGACAGATCTCCTGGAAAAGAGAGGAGAAAACACAAAGGATCATTTTAGGATCAAAGGATATTTGTGACCCTGGATCACAAAACCAGTCACAAGTCACGGGTATATTTGTGGGAATGGCCAACAATACATTGTATTGGTCAAAATTATCGATTTTTCTTTTGTGCCAAAAATCATGAGGATATTAAGTAAAGATCATGTTCCATGAAGATATTTAGTAAATTTCCTACCATAAATATATTAAACATTTATTTTTGTGAGTGAATGCAGCACAATCGAGAACATAAATGGACTTTAAAGCCGATTTTCTCAATGTTTCGATTTTTTTGCACCCTCAAATTCCAGATTTTCAAATAGTTGTACCAAATATTGTACTATCCTAACAAACCATAAATCAATGGAAAGCTTATTTATTCAGCTTCCAAGGAAAAAGAATGACTGCACAGAGTTTATATATATATATATATATATATATATATATATATATATATATATATATATATATATATATATATATATATATATATATATATATATATATATATATATATATATATATATTGGAATGACATGAGTAAAATGACAGAATTATGTAATTGTACTCATGTCACTCCAAACAATATATATTTAAACTGTGCATCTGTGAACGATTACAACACATGAGAACCAATGAGCACTAAAGTTAAAATCAACTTAAATATGAGTCTGTTTCTCACATAAAGCTTTGTATAATATGACTTCAGAATACTTAGAGTATAATGCATGAGTCAAACTGATTACTTTTATGATATTTTATGGGTTGACAGTGTCATCCTCATTTACTTTCATAAATGGGTAATGTTTGGAATGACTTAAAAATAACAGTTCCAGAGGGGTTTTACAAGTTGATGTAATTTTTAAATTTCTTATTGCAACATTTTACAATAAGTTTCCATCTGTTTGCATTAGTGAATATGAACTAACACTGAAAATACTTCGAAATCATTTATTATTAATGTTATGTTAATTTTAGCATACAAATACATAATTAAAATAAAAAGTTGTATCTGTTAGTATTATTTAATGAACCTGAGCGAACATGAACTAACAATGAACTGTATTTTTTATTAACGACAGCAAATGTGTTGCGCATCGTTACTTAATGTTAGTATATGCATTAACTAATGGGACTTTATTGTGAAGTGTAAAAGGACCCAGACGCCGATACACTGATCTGAAGAACCCACACAAGAGAAAGGATCTTCATGAGAAGAAAGTTCTGTGCTGAAGCGAAGGTAAACTGAAGAGCAGCATTAGAAATATTACAGTTCAGGAACATCATTTCAAACATTCAATTTCTAAACTGTTTCTTCCTTTGGGCAGATTGTGTGTGTGTGTGTGTGTGTGTGTGTGTGTGTGTGTGTGTGTGTGTGTGTGTGTGTGTGTGTGTGTGTGTGTGTGTGTGTGTGTGTGTGTGGCAGCTGCTCACCAGACACAAGCCTGGACAGATCTTCACTCAAACACACTCCAGTCCCTGACATTTCAGTGAAACACACCTTCAGTTTCTCACATCTTGATTTTATATGCAGCAGTTTGATGTAAAGACGGTAAAGATTTGAAACCCTTCTTAAAACTATTAGCATCGCTCCTTTGATCAGGAGACTTTGCTCCAGAGGGACTGATTGTAAAGTGTCTGCTAATGACTACTTTACTTTACAACAGGGTTCCTCAAATCCAAATGTCCCCGTTGTTAGCCCAAACTCTGATTAAACTCACCTGTATTTTTCATGTTACTTGAGGCCTTCCAGCATCTAGACATCCTATAAACCTTACAGCAACAAGAGACCCAATAAAACTAATGCTAAATGCCATTAGATGTTTCTGCATCAAAATAATGTTGCATTATAAATGTTTGCACAGTCTGAGAAATAAATAATAGACACAGATGTCACATAATCTCTGAATATCTGCTGTCTTTAAAATAATGGCACTTGCTTATATAGTTTTTTTTTAATGCAATCACTTTCAGATATAATAAGTGTGACTTACGGCGAGACACCCCATAGGGTAAGAAAAAGAAAGAAGTAATATCGACATACTTTACCAGTAGATTGATTACATTAATAATACCGAATATTTTTAGTTTGACAAGTTTTCTGAAATTGTATGTTTAAATATGCAAATGAGGCATGGTCTAATTAAATATGCACTAATTTGCATACATTTTTAGAACAAAAATCTGAACACTGGATGAATCAGGTTTAAAATTATTGTTTCATTTGTTTGATATATTAGAGCCAAATGTTTTTACAGAGGGGATATATGATATCTCTATTTATCACTCCACAAATCAGTGTTTCTGAAGTGGAGATTTCTGGCTCAATGCAGGAAAAACTCATTTAGAGAAAACGGCCTTTAAAGATACTGTAATTGAAATCTACAGATGCAAATAGATAACGTGCTCTAAAAGATACAGTTAAAATTGTATTTTGGATGTTTTCTGTCCACTAGTCTGAAAAAAAAAAAAAAAAAAAAACACTTTATGAAAAGCCAAAAAGCCCCAAATCTCAAAATTGACAGATGTTTGAAAAAACGCTGTTTTTGTCTATAGCGTTTCCCCTTCAGCAACCAAATACTTTTTATTTCTTATTGTGCATACTGAAAAAAAGTTTCAGTGGGGTTCTATAGATCTCAAGGGTTCTTAACTCAATTTAAAATAACCCATTATGCCAAAAAGGTTCTTTATAAGGAGAAATGTCTTTTATTTCAATCTTTTCTTGTGGTTTACACTCTCAGAAAAAAAAGGTACAAAAGCTGTCACTGTGGCTTTTTTTGCCTAAAGGGTACATATTGGTAGGAACAAAAATGTACCTTTTAAAAAAGGTCCTGCCCCAGTGACAGCTTTTGTACCTATTTTTCTGTGAGTCCTAAAGTATGTTTATGAGCTAAAAACTGATGATTTTTTTTTAAAAAAAATAGGCTACTTCATTAAAGGTGAACCTATAAAATAATGTCATGACAGGAATCCCTAAAAGGTTCTATTATGTATAAAGCGCCTGACAGAACCCTTTAAGGTTCTGAATATTTTCTGCTAAGAGTGATGATAACTTTAGCCTACAACAAAGCAGTGCGTCCCAATAGTCTATAAAATATTGCTTAGCCCCCACACAGCAGATATCAGAGAAGAGTTCAGGATGCCTGTGAGCATGTTTTGACTGTATGTAGATTATATGTAAACACTCATCTTTACAGTGGCTCTCAGGAGGAGGTGTGTGTGAAGAACCTCGCCTCACCTTTGGTCGTTTCCAAACCACGTCGGTCTGAATCGGCATGTTCTGCACCGGGAACCTCGCGTCCATGTACAGGCCGTCCTGCAGAGGAATGCCGGAGCTGGGAGACCACAGAAGAGTCGGGCTGCCCAAACTCTCCCAGGGGTTCGAGTCGGACGAGTCCGTGCTTGACTGTTTCTTGGTTATGGACATACTGGACTGCGTCAAAAACTCCTGCCTCGGGGCTCGGCTCATCGCGCGCGACTTTGAAACCTCCTCAAACTAATGCTGATGTGTGAGGAAGCGAGTGTGTGTCTGAATGCAGAAACACGCAATTCGAGTTATCCCTAATGTCAACAATGTCAGCGAGTCGTCGGTGTGTGGTAAAGTGCGCTTATAAAGCAGGTCTTCCTCACTTCACCTTTAACCAGCTCCTCCCTCACCTGAACGCTGCTCACGCGCACTCACAACAAACACACACGAACTGTCAGAGAGAAAACATCTGTCATGATCAACGACAACCTGTAGCCTACCACAGTGGAACATGGGCCATACATTTATCTAGCAACAAGCGTAGGCTATGACAATATGAAGCACAAACCCAGCTAACACGGAACGCTCTCAGAACTTTGGCTAATGTTCTGTCAAAGTTATGAATAAACATTAACGTTAATAGAACGTTCGTTCGAATGCATCTTGCCTCTAATAATGTTCTCAAAACTCTAGCACTAAAACATTCTTTCATGGAACGTTATTTTTCTGAAACGTTTCAGTTGGATGTTCGTCTAATATTTTTTAAACGTTCAAAACTAACGTTCCCATAATGCTTGAACAATGATAAAATTGAATGTTCCCTTAACGTTCGAATAACCATGAAAACCCGTTTTAAAACATTTGAAGAACTGACTTTGGAACGTTCAGGGAACATTCCATTCAGAAATAAAGTTTTAACTTAATGAGAATGTTAGTAAAACCTTTTTAGAACATATTTTTTTGTTGGCTGGGAAAGCACACACACATTTTAGTTATGGGAAAACAACTAAAACAGTAAATATTAATTTCAGCCACCATTGGCATGCAGGTGTGGCAAAAAGTTCCCTTTGGACCCTTCATCCATACAGCCCTTCCTTCAACAAACACTGCTGTATAAAGGACTGAACTGTAAAAGGTCAGATCTGTATTGTATAGCCTACACAGACTGATGGAAAGAACTTGATGAGCCAGTAGACCAGATAATAGAGAAGAAGGATGAATCTCACAAAGCCTGTCGACAAACAAGAAGACACGTCAAGATCATATTTCACCCCAAATTCAAAAACATGCAGTTGTTTGGTGGCAGTAAGATTTTCAAAATGTTTTATTTTTTTTAAATCTCTATGCTCACCAAGACTGCATTCATTTGAAATACAGTAAAACACTGAAATATTATTACAGTTTAAAATAAGTATTTTCTATTTGAATATATGTTAAAGTGTAATTTATTCCTGTGATCAAAGCTGAATTTTCAGCATCATTACTCCTGTCTTCAGTGTCACATGATCCTTCACAAATCAGTCTAATGATTTTCTTTTCAAGAAACATTTATGACTATCAGCAATGTTGAAAACAGTTGTAATTTTTTTATGTGGAAACCTTGATAATTATTTTTTTCTGAATTCTGAATAGACAGTTCCAAAGAACGGCATTTATGCGAAACATAAATCTTTTGTAACATTATAAATGTCTTTACTGTCATAATAACTGGCATGAAGCAAATGAATACAGAATTTTAATAGTACAACATTTCTTCTTTTACTTGATTATGATGCATGTGACCAAAACATTTAATGGTAAATAATTTGCTTTTTTAATCTATCATCTGCTGTACCTTTATTCATTTAGTAGACGTTTTTATCCAAAATGACTTGCAAATGAGGAACAAGAAGGTATTCACCCTGAAGCAACCGTAACATGAGAAGCGTTTCCTTATAGTTTCAAAATGACTTAAGAAGTACAGACGTGTGATGGTGAAACAGTAGAACAGGGTTTAGTGCAGATTTCATTAGACTGTGCAAAGGAGGAAGTTTTCTAAAGACGTGAAGTATTTATGGTTTTATAAATGCGTTTTCCCCTTTGTTTTGTAAGTCTTATGTGATGTATTGTCTTGTATGATGGTGGTGACTGTAAAATATCTGAGCAATCAGCCCAGAAAGTATTATTATGATCATGAAAGTGATCTTCATCAGAGTTGATGCTTCTTGAAGATTAAGAGAGAGATCTGGAAATATCATTCCTCCACCGAAGTGAATGTGAAATCTGTAACTGAAATGCATGAACATAACCCAGAGGTACCACAGTTAACTGATAAATTACGGATGAAAATAACTGCAAACATCTTTTAGATCTATGAAAACTATAGTGGCAAACAGTTTCGAAATGTGCCTGGAAGTGATCATTCCTGCTTCTCCTGGACTGATAATCATCATGTCAAATGTACACAGAACCAATGTAGTCATCAGCTGATTTGCAAATAAACCAGTGAGTGCAATGAACATCCGTGACTGGTCGATCAGAGGATATTATGTGTTTAATATGCAAATTGAATTTAATATGACACTGTGAGGTCACAGGTTTAACAAATTTATGCAGTGAAGATCTTTTTAACCCTATAAAGCCTGTATCATATTTGATACAGAATTATCCACGTTACTGATATTTATGAAGTAAACATAAGATAAACTTTGATGTTGTTAGTAATATTTCAAGATGAACACTTACTGGACTTAAGCAACTGGTTTACTTGATTATCCAGATTCCAGACATCATTTTATATCATGAGTCTCAAATATGATTATCAGGCTTTTGAGGAAGGTTTATTTGTTCATCTCTCAATCATCAATGTATTGCATTGCATTATATGTTTTAAAACTACAGAGCTTTGGTATTTATATACATTTTATGATACATCCCTTATAGGAAGCAACACTGTTGACCTATTTTTATGGCAATAGTCTTGGCATTTTATCTTTGACTGAGATCTGTCTCTGACCTCTGACAGCAAAACACACTTGGGAGACGAATGACGTGACCTGAGGAGACCTAATTACTTTTAGGGCCTTAACAATTTAAATGAAGCATATAAATTAAGTATAGAAGGAACTCAATTTGTTCTTTTTCTGGTGAAAACGTAAGTGTTGCTTGCAGATGCAAAACCCACAAGCACAATGTTGGAAGGGGTTCAGGTGACGATCATGCACGGAGATACATGGAACATCTTGTACAAACATGTTGAAGTCTGACGAGTTAAATCCTGTGTTCATTAGATGGACTGAATAGATTAGAGTTTTCAACCCATGCAATACTGATGCAACATAACACACAATAAATAACCATTAAGTTCATGCATGGTCCTTTCCATAAATATCGCACAAAATAGAGCCTGAAACCTTTTAAACACTATGTTTTTCTTCAAATATTCAGTGAAAGGTGCTTAGCCATTATGATGTGCTAATTTATTTACTAATTGTTTATTTTATATGAGGCATGTAATTAAAAAATAATGTGATTGTTATGGTTGATTGACATGGTTAATTTTATGTTATAATAGGTTATTTAACATAAACTCTCTCTCTCTCTCTCTCTCTCTCTCTCTCTCACACACACACACACACACACACACACACACACACACACACACACACACACACACACACACACACACACACACATTTGTCCTTCTAATGCATTAAAAAAAAATCATGATATACCAAAATGTACCATGAAATGTATGAAAAGGACCTAATATTTTAACACATAGGCCTACATAATTTTACAAAATGACATTTTAATTAGAAATTATGCAGAATAGAATATTTTGTTTACAAGAGATAAATACCATGATATTTTCATCTCAAGCATGAGCTTCACAGGAAGAAAAAAAATAAAAATACTATGGAAGTCAGGGGCCCAAGCAACTGTATGGTTACCAAAAACATTCTTCAAAATATCTTCGTTTGTGCTCAGAAGAAGAATGAAATTCATACAGGTTTGGAACAACGTCAGGGTCTGTAAATGATGACTATCCCTTTAAGTAATCTAACTCGAAGAAGCGCCATATTACAGTATTTACGGTAGTCAGTCAGCAACTGTTGCTCATTCCGCCGCATTTCGCGTAATTTCTCTTCAGAGGGACAACGTATACATCTTCTTTGCATGATCATACATCCTTAACGAGAAAATAAAAGTTTTATTTTTTTTGTAATTTAATAAAGCCAATGGAGTCTCTTTTATTTTGAAATATATGGATAAGCTATTGAGTTACTACGACGAAGGCTTGTGTCTACATATTCATTTTACGAGCTTCGCCATTGGAAGGCAAGAAACATAACGTCAGCCTTTAAAAATTAATATTCATGAGCAAGGACCTCGCCATTGGAAGGATAACGCGGAACTACTTAATATTCATGAGCTCAGCTTTTACCGTAGTGGGGAAGAGATGACATATCACATGATTATAAACACATGATCAAAGAATCAGTTCCACTTCAAGATGGCTTTAGGCTGTAATAGTTTAGAGAGATATCCAGCTGCTGTAGTGATAGTTTTAGCGTGTGTTTTCCTCGCCCCGTGCGCTGCTCACCACAGAAGCTCGCGCAGAAATGAAGCTCAGCTGCACGTGAAGTCTGATGTGCACGAGCAGTGGTTCACTCAGAGACTGGATCACTTCAACGGCGCGGAGACTCGAGTCTGGAAACAGGTAACGTTACTTCAGTGCATGACACACACTGAGAGACACTCACTGAAACACTGATGCAAGTGATACATGCACCATGACTTCAAAGAACACCATGGAAACACCTCAGAAATCATTCAAATATGCTGATTTTGTGCTCAATAAATATGTCTGATTATGTTGAAAACAGTTTTGCTGCTTCATATTTTTGTGGAAATCGTTTGTGCATTTTCTTTCAGGATTCTCTGATGTGTAGAAAATTCAAAAGAACAGCATTTATTTGAAATCTTTTGTAATGTTATAAATGGCTTCTTTACTGTTACTTTTGATAAATTGAATGCATCCTTCCTGAAAAAAAAAAAGTTTATTTATTTTAAAATCTTACTTACCCCAAACTTTTCAGTGGTAGCGTATCAAGGTTTACACAAAAATATTTTCAACATTAATAATAATAATCAGAAATGTTTCTTGAGCATCAAATCATCATATTAGACTGATTTCTGAAGGATCATGTGACACTGAAGACTGGAGTGATGATGCTGAAAATTCAGCTTTGATCTCAGGAATACATTATGTTTTAGCATATAATCAAATAGAAAACATTTATTTTAACAGTTAACAGTTTATACTGTATTTTTGATCAAATAAATGAAGCCTTGGTGAGCAGAAGAGACTTCTTTCAGAGACAATAAAAAATCATAATGATTCCAAACTTGTGACGTGTGTGTGTGTGCTGATTTTGACAGTCCATATGACACTAAAGGTTCTAATAAACCTTAAACTAAACAAACCTTTCGCTCCTGCAGAGATACTTTGTGAATGAGAGTTTCTACAGAGCCGGTGGTCCGGTGTTCCTGATGATCGGGGGGGAAGGTCCGGCTAATCCTGCCTGGATGCAGTACGGGTCCTGGCTGCTTTATGCACAGAAGCTGGGAGCCTTGTGTTTATTACTGGAGCACCGCTTCTACGGGAAGAGTCAACCGACCGAGTGAGTGGAAGAACAACACTGGGTTATCAACACTAGATGGCACTACAAGTCAATGACACACTGCTGTTCTTTCACATCTATCTATCTATCTATCTATCTATCTCTCTATCTATCTATCTATCTATCTATCTATCTATCCATCTATCCATCTATCCATCTATCTATCATACATCTTATTCTATCTATCTATCCATCTATCCATCTATCCATCTATCCATCTATCCATCTATCCATCTATCTATCTATCTATCATACATCTTATTCTATCTATCTATCTATCTATCTATCTATCTATCTATCTATCTATCTATCTATCTATCTATCTATCTATCTATCTATCTATCTATCTATCTATCTATCTATCTATCTTATTTTATCTATCTATATATCTATCCATCATCCATCCATCCATCTTATTTTATCCATCCATCCTTCCATCCATCTTATCTATCCATCCATCCATCTTATCTATCCATCCATCCATCCATCCATCCATTCATCCATCTTATTTCATCCATCCATCCATCCATCCATCCATCCATCCATCCATCCACCCATCCATCCATCCACCCATCCATCCATCCTAAAACTCCCCTCAGTAACTGATAGATTGTTGTGTTGTGTGTTGTGTGTTGTCAGGGATCTGAGCGCAGTGAATCTGCGTTTCCTCAGTAGTCGTCAGGCTCTGGCCGATCTCGCTCACTTCCGCTCGGTCACTGCAGCCACGCGTGGCCTGACCAACAGCAAGTGGGTTGCGTTTGGGGGCTCCTACCCAGGATCTCTTGCTGCCTGGTTCCGTCTGAAGTACCCGCACCTGGTCCACGCCTCTGTGGCGACCAGCGCACCCGTACACGCCACCGTCAACTTCCCAGGTGAGCACTGTGAGGAGAAAGCAGTCGATGACAGTCATTCAGCATGACATCATCATTAACACATGCTCCCGGTCTTATTGTGCATGTTTTATTAGCGCACTAAAGAAAGAGGTTTGTTTTACATCTTACTCCGCTTCCTGAAACTATTTTCCTTTTGGCTTTCCAACCATCTGTCATATAGAGATGCTTTTCACCATTCTGTCAGTTATTGATGGACAAAATTGAGAAAAACAATGTCTAAATTCCCACTCTACAACGTTTCTTGTTCAATGTCCTGGTTTTACTCAGAAATGCATCAAGTTCTGCAACTGAAATGAATCAATTTAGTAATTTTCTGAGTAATATTATGAAAAATTATTACAATTTAAAAGAACTGTTTACTATTTTAATATGCTGTTAAATGTAATTTATTCCAGTGATCAAAGCTGAATTTTCAGCATCATTACTCCAGTCTTCAGTGTCACATGATCCTTCAGAAATCAGTATAATATGATTTGATGCTCAAGAAACATTTCTGATTATTATCAATGATGAAAACAGTTGTGCTGCTTCATATTTCTGTGGAAACCATGATCAAGTTTTTCAGGATTATGTTCAACAGAACAGCATTTATTTGAAATATAAGCTTTTGTAACATTATAAATGTCTCAAATGTCACTTTTGATCAATTTAATGCATCCTTGCTGAATAAAACTATTAAATTCTTTCCAAAAAGATCAATATTTTAAATTTAGTTTGGTTTTTAGTCATTTCTTTTTGTCTTGTTTTCAGTCTGCTTTTCTCATCTTATTAGCTTTTTCCCTCCATCCCTGCGAACAGCTGTGTGTCTCCACGACATCGGAAAAACTTTGAACAGAGACCTTTCCCTGACCTACAGCTACACACACATGCACACACACACACACAAACACACACATTAATCAGCAGTCGGTCTAGAGGGTGTTTATTATGTCTGTTGGGTCATATTTAAAACAACGCCTCCGTACAGACATTGACATTAAACATAAATCGAGGGTTAATTATGTGTGTCCAGTGCGGAGAGACCAGAGGCATGTGTTTTGCCTGTGAGGAGCATCCCAAACCTCTCCGTCTGTGTGGTTCGATGACGGCGGATGACTCCATGTCTGTCACACTCCATGTCTGTCACACTCCATTAATTGTGGTCTGTCCTGCGGTGGAGCTTCGGCTCAAGTGTGGCATCGCTCCTCAGGATAGTGATGTCGCTCTGACCACTTTCACAGAGCTCTTGATTGTAAGCCGCTCTTAGATCACTCCAGCGCCAGAACAATAGCCTCTCATGTTGTGTCCTCTCGTCTCATCATCTCATCTCTCGTGTGTAGTTGGAGAGCGTGTGCTTTTTTTTTGTCCAAGTCTGTTGCCTCAAACAAGGCAGGATCTTCTCAGTTTGCACATGCATGATGATGTTGACGGCGGTTTCATCGGGACTGCTCTCATTTATCACTCTGAAATAGGAGAGAAGGATTGAGATCTCATGCATATCAAAGTAAATTCTAAACATCTTTCAAACATGCAATAACATCATATCGTCACCTTCCTAAAATAAATGCCTAAATATTTTTTTCAGGTTTCTCAGAAAACTGAACCTAACTTCAGAGGTTGAGTAGATTTTCGTTCTTCTTGATGCAGCTGCCATCTTGAAAAGCTTGTAAAATTGCCTAAGTCTCATTGTCTTTTGACTTAGGCAAAATAAAACAGCCTAAGTCACACTCTTGACATTGGCCATTACACTACAGCGGTAGAATTGCATGATCTGTTCAACTGAGGATGTGGGCGATTTTACCAGAGGTGGCCAGCATGACTTATGCAAAAAATGAAAAATTTTGTCAAAAAATGACTTAGGCAATTATTTTAGGAAGGTGACGATATTGGAGCTTCTGCTTTCACACAGTCGTTTGGTTTGCAACATTACTATTACTTTTAGACTAAAGGCTTGTTCACACCAAGAACAATCACTATAGCGATAACTAACTATATTAACGTCAAACCAGCGGACGATATCGTTCTGTTTATTCTGCAGTTTTATCGCTAAAAATGCTCGAGCTCTTTAAAGCAGGATGGATTCTGATTGGCTGTCAATGTTTTTATCAGTTTTTACGGCACCGAGAAACTGTAAAAAATTGTTGGAATCACTTTCAAAAAAAAATTCCAGCTGATGAACGATAAAAACATTGACAGCCAATCAGAATCCATCCTGCTTTAAAGAGCTCGAGCATTTTTAGCGATAAAACTGCAGAATAAACAGAACGATATCGTCCGCTGGTGTGGCTCTAATATTGTGATCGTTCTTGTGCCTTTAGTCTAAAAATAATAACATTGCAAACCAAATGGCTGTATAAAAGTAGCAGCTTCAATATATATGATATGATCAGGATTCTCTCACGATTCTGAACAGACATGTAAACAAAATATCATGTAATTTACTAGAGGTTCTCTCAAATTGTTCATTGTTGCAGTCTATTTAAAATGTTAAAATAAATCGGGTTGAGTGAATGATTCAATGACTCGCTCATAAAGACTTCACTTGTTTCAGCGTTTTTGAACGGATCTCTTGAATGAATGATTCAATGACAAATACTGTTTTAAACAGTCACTTGTCGCCACCTACTGGTGTAATCAATATAATCGATATAATCGTTATTTGAAGTGTCAAATTACTTTCAATAGCTGATTAACTCTGCTTGATCACTACTATATGCATCATTTTTTATATCCCAACTACAAACTTTTATCTCAGTACTTCCGTGATAATATGAATATTTGTAACACAATATTTGTTTGTGAAGCCGTTTCAAACATTCACATGAGTCAAATCGAACATTAGAATTTTGTTGAGTAATGGATGTTGTGTAATTTTCTTCTGTGTTTGCAGAATATTTAGAGGTGGTGTGGCGATCGCTGGCGGCGGAGAACCCGGACTGCCCCCTATTGGTGAAGAAAGCATCGGACAAACTGGTTGATCGGCTCAAAGACCCGAAAACATACGACAACATCACAAAGGACTTTGGGTATCACACACACGCACACTTTTAAAAAGAAATGAATGCTTTTATTCAGCATGGATGCATCAAATTGATCAAAAGTGACAGGAAAGACATTTATAATGTTAAAAAAAAATCTATTAAAAATAAATCTAGTTTTTTTTTAACTTTCTATATATCAATGGATCCTGATTAAAATGTTTTGCACAAAAAATATAAAGCAAAAAAAAAACTTTAAACATGAGCACATAATAATCATATTATACTGATTTCTGAAGGATCATGTGACACTGAAGTAATAATGCTGAAAATTCAGCTTTGATCACTGGAATAAATTACAATTTACAATATATTCACATAGAAAACAATTATTTTAATGTTTTTTACAGTATTTTCGAACAAATAAATGCAGCCTTGGTGAGTAGAAGAGACTTCTTTCAAAAACAGAGAAATATTGCTGCCCTTAAACTTTTGAATTCAACTTTTGAATGGCAGTGTATAGTGTGAGAAGTGCGATTTTAGCTGCTTTTTAATTGAGATTTAATTTAACAGACAGCATAAAATGGCATTCATAATGCATTTATATTAAAAAAGCGACATTACTAAGTGAAACAGTATATTTAGCTGTAAATAATTCTTGCCGGGGCTTGATTTTTATTTTATTTTATTGTATTCATTCATCAGGATCTGATGATGTTATTGGCGCCAACATGTCTTTAACTGCGTCAGAAGGAGAAACACAGTCATGTTTGAGGTGGAGCGAGTTACATCATTCAGTATACTCACTATATTTTTAGTTTATTATAGGGTACTTATTTTAATTTCACCTTGACTTAAAAATACATTTTGAAAGGATGCATCTATTTAAACTACTAGAGTTGGGGATTATATAGGTTTGTAATGGCATAGGAACATGAGACTATGTCTAATACATGTGTGTTTTGGAAGGACTGAAAAGGCCTTTCTGTTGCAGTTGCTGGACTGTGACTATCCTGGTTTCAGTGTCCTTCTTAGTTCCGTTCGACTTGTGATCTGTGTGTGTGTGTGTGAGGATTGTGAGGTCCTGGAATGCCGTCTGTGCTCCGTGGCTCAGATATGGACCAGGGTCAGTCGTCTCAGCACGACCCACACAAAGAAAACACTCAATCTAAAACATCCTTCATCTCTCTCTTCCTTCCTGCAGACTTTCTGCTGTCATGATTCTGGCTTTGTAAGGAATGTAATACAAGTGTGTGTACTGCATTAGAAGTGTGCAATGGCAAAAGTAAGAAGGAAATCAGAATTTTTGTAGTGAATAATAAAAAAAACAACATTATTTTAATTTTAATTAAGCATCTTTTTCTACTTTTCATCCACTTTTTTGTGGAAAAATAGTGATAAATAGATCAAAATATCAGAATTTATTTGAAATATAATTTTTTGTAACATTATAAATGTCTTTACTGTCAGTTTGATGCATCCTTGCTGAATAAAAGTATTGATTTTGAACGATAGTGTATATAAAAATATATTGATATTAAGTCAAATAACTTGTAAAGTATTTGGTAGAATATGTTGGACTGCATTTAAATAAAATAATGATTTAACAAAAAAAAAAAAAAAAAAAAAAATCATTGTATTGCAGTTCATCTGGATGCATTACGATAATGAGGATTTTAGAGAAAATGTCACAATGCAAAACCTCTTAATGTTCCATTGTTTTCTTTATATTGGGGATGATGTGCTACGTGTTGTCGTGTGATTCACCCACACAATGATCTAACACTTTTCCCAACATATACGAACTGTTTCCCGTTCTGCTCGGCCTTGCAGGATGCCAGATTTGATGATGTCATCGAGTGTGTGTGCGGAGTCTTGTGGTTCAGTGTTTCAAGTGGAGAAGAGAGTGTGTTTCTCCGCAAATTATCTAGTGTGTATCGTCAGCATGAACTCAATTCTCTGTGTCTCAGGTTGTGCTCTAAGCTCCAGATCCAGTCCCAGATGGATTCTGCGTATCTCCTGGAGTCTTTGGCTGGGAATTTCATGGATGTGGTGCAATACAACGAGGACAACCGCGGCTTTGAGGTGTGTGAGTTAGAGATGATGGACCGGGTCCATG
>NC_138227.1:8401283-8413783 GCF_964197995.2 Scardinius erythrophthalmus
TGGTTCAAAAAACTAATTTACTGTGAAATACCATTGAAACATAACTATAGATCACCCACACACAAGCAACCGATAGTTTCACTGTGTTATTGTTCGTACAATCATTAAATATTGTAGAACAAAATAGGTGATACAGGTTCCATTATGGCACTACATGTACAGTAAATACATCTCTGTAAAGGCACTGCAGTAGTAGAGAGAATACTACAGTGGAATCATTGAACAAAGTTTGTAATATATTGATGCAAAACACTACAGTACAATCACAACATAGGGTTATTTGAATCAAAGCAAAAATAATTAGCTATGAAATAGAAAAGAAAAGACAGTACTGTAAAACATCAAATGCAGTGTTCCTCAACTTGCTTGCTTGTAAGAAACAAAAGAGTGATTACTGTATCTATACAGTGCAGTGCTGTCAATACTGTAAATAGTCTGAAAAGGTGGTACAGTATTTGGGACCATAGACTGATGAAGCATTATGATACAAATATTACAGTAGGCTACATCCATGGATATTGTAGTCTAATTGGTTCATGCTCAATTAGCGTGGAGCAAGGACCAATTAGACTACAATATCCATGGATCGTTATCTTGAAACTTTCATGATTTACTGTAAACATGGAAGATTGTTTGTCTGTTTCCATACAACTATGCATTAAGAGTAATGCAACAGTAACTTATCATTTTGAGCAGTTGTATCAATTGATAGTTAGATCATTGTAAGGAAATGAATAGACACTCTTTTGAAATGTAATGTGTGAATTGCCTTTTGAAATAGTAGTACTTTGATGTTAAGTTGTGTCATATTGAACAGGTGATTTTTGTTGAATGAACAAATGATCTAAGTTTTATGTGTATTGTATCCAAGCAATTGAGAAAAGGGTTAGAGTTTTGAAAAATGTGCATTTTGATCATTGGTTGTGAGTTTTGTGTCTAGAGTTGTGAAAAATGACATCAAGGTTCTGAAAATAGTAGCAAAGTGATTGTAAAAAACTGTAAATTTACATAAAGATACCTAAATAATTGATCAATAAAATTTCTTCAGAATTTATAGTAGAAGCACATTGATTATGCATTTAGGCTTACAAATATGTTCAAACTTAATTTACAAATTTAGTTTACAAATTAATTTATTTGAGTGGGAAAAAAACTGAAATACGACTTAAAAAAAACTTCTTTACTCATGCAATAAGTTTTCTAGTAGGAATGTGTTAGTCATTAAAATGAGCTTTATATTATAGCAAGTGTATAGTAGATGTGTGTGTGTGTGTGTGTGTGTGTTTCAGGGCGCTGTGGGCACTAACATCACGATAAAGGTGTTGTGCGGTGTGATGCTGGACTCTTCTCTGGGCGACCCGTACGATCGATACGCTGCTGTGGCTCGTCTGATGCAGAAGACCTTCTCCCAGTCGTGCATAAACACCCAGTATAAAAGCTACATCCAGGACATGAGCAACACTAGCTGGAGCGGCCCGGAGGCCGGAGGAGGTGTGTGTGTGTTTATGTGCAGTGCTTACGTCACACACTGTGTTTATATTTGTACGTGATGTTCCTGGCTTGTTTTCCAGCTTTATATCCCAGGAAGTGCGGTCTGGGCCTCTCATTTGTCCTTTCTCACGTCTTTATGGGTTTTTCCTCTTATTTTCTCCTGAATGAGAGCCAGTATTTCAACCACGGAATCTCATGAAAATATGCTCAAGAAATTACATTTAGCATAATGAAGCCTAATTAATGTATTTATGTCCTTTGTTACTTAAGTTGGTTTTTATTTTGGTTATTTAGTACTATTGCAACGCAAAGAAGGGTTTTCATGTTTTCAGGGGTTTTATTTGGCACTTTTTTTTATTAACAATCTTGAATTCAAAATCGGTTTTGTAAGTAATAGGTTTATGAAAGTATGAATGATGTCCCAATAATTATATTTAGCATAAACAAAAAATAAGACCTTTAATTAGTTTTTGTATTCATTTTAATTAATTTAACTAAATGAATAAAATAAATACAAAAACTAATAAAGGCCTTATTTTGATATATTATTTTAATATTTCAGTTTTATTTGGTTTTGTATATTTTTTTTTTATTATAAATTTTTTTTCTTTTTCTTTTTGATTTTTTTTTCTTTCTTTCTTTCTTTTTTTTTTGTATTTGATATTTTTTTTTTGGGGGGGGGGGGGTAAAACATCACCTAGGCATTAGAGACATCTTACGATTGATCAGAAATGTTGTATTCTATCATAAAAATGAAGCTGAATTTGATTTGTGTGTTTAGGACGGCAGTGGGTGTATCAGACCTGCACTGAATTTGGATTTTATCAGAGCACCGATTCACCGAACCAGCCCTTCAATGGCTTTCCCCTACCGTGAGTGTGTGTGTGTGTGTGTGTGTGTGTGTGTTTTGGAGTGATTTTGTTGTCTTGGCATGTGTGTGTTTGCACTTTGCAATAGCATTAAGTGTTTAAGCGTATCAACCGGTCTTCTGTTGTGCAGGTATTTCCTGCAGCAGTGCGCTGATATATATAATCTGAGCACCTCGTTAGATGATGCCGTTCAGCAGACCAATGAGGAATACGGAGGATATGACATCAAGAGCACTCGCATCGTCTTCCCCAACGGCTCTATTGACCCCTGGCACGCTCTCGGAGTGACCCAGGACATCGCAAGTGACCTTCCGGCTGTCTTCATCAAAGGTCTGTCCCGTCTCCATTTACATTCATCTCTTTTTCCCGCTGAAACTCACCGGTGCCAGTTTATTATTATTTTTTTAATAAAGAAAATGTAATCCATTTATGTATTTATTCGTGTATTTTTTTTTTTTTTAATCAGCTGTAAATCTTTTGTAATAATAGCAAGTCAATTGTGATAATAAAGGTTGAACTTGAACCTCTCTCTTTCTCTCTCTCTCTCTCTCTCTCTCTCTCTCTCTCTCGCTCTCTCTCTCTCCCTCTCTCTCTCTCTCTCTCTCTCTCTCTCTCAGGAACGGCTCATTGTGCAAACATGTACCCGCCCCGAGCAGAAGACCTTCCTCAGCTGGGTCTGGCACGGGACCGCATCTTCATCCTGCTCCAAAAGTGGCTGGCCGAGTGATTGACAGCAACAGCAGCCAATCAGATGCTCAGACTCGTGTGTAATGGCCAATCAGGAGGTTCTGCTGTCTAATGGTACTAAGGAAATTCTTGCTTTAGAAATCCGTATTGGCACTGTTTTTATAACAATCAGTTTTATAACAATCAGTTTACAACAAATCAGTTTCGTTTGTAATATGTTTATGAAAGTATGAATGAAGGAATGAATGTCTTTTTTCTTGATGTAAATCACTTGTATATTTTGCTGAAGATGTTTCTCAATAAAGGAAGTTCTGTGATGTTGAAAACATGACTTTGTGAATTTGATTTCATGCAGATTGTTTAGGTGTGATTTTGATAGAAAATTACTTCCTTGAGATGTCTGCAATAACTCATGACAAAGAACCCTAAGTGCACATGGAGTGTTTTCTTTCCTTGATAAGAGGCATTGAAAAGCTTTTTTCTGCCACAGAATAAAAAATAAAAATGGTAATTTCGACTTTTTATCTCACAATTCTGCAGTTTTTTTTTTTTTGCAGAATTGTGAGATATAAACTCACAACTGTGAGGAAAAAAAAGTTGCAATTACCTTTTTTTATTTTTTATTCAGTGGCGGAAACGAGCTTGGCACTAAATACTATGGAAGCAAATTTATCTCATAAATCTGACTTTTCCCCCCTCACAATTTCGAGTTTATCTCGTAATTCTGACTTTATGACACGCAATTTCGAGTTTATATCAATTCTGAGAAAAAAAAGTCATAATTATTAGTTATAAGGTCAGAATTGCGAGATGTGGTTTTAAAGGAGAGATCAGCGCTGTTGTATTAAAAACATACTGTGAAGGCACCATATAAAAATTAATTTTTCAAGGTACTCCAATGCATTATAGTATTGTATGCTATTACCATAATAACATGTCCAAACCCCTGGTAAAATAAACCATACTCATTTACCATGATTTTTAGATACTATCATGGTCCATGGCAATGTGTCTGAAAGTTAATGAGTGCGTGTAAAACACCTTTCCGTTTGTCACTTCCGTTTGGTAAACCAGCTGCACAACAGTTGTGTCCTGAATGATGCTAGTGTGTTATTGTTTTGTGAAAGCATATCATTATACGCCGCACTAATCATCCTATCCTTCCGCGTTGATGTAATTTCCTGTTTACATCGAGGAGAGTTTAATCAAAGTTTCGCCGAAGGGCTTTTTGTGTCTCTTCGAATTCTACAACGTCGGCGAATGTTTGGCTCATGAATATTAATTACGTAGCGGAACGTTCGACCGCCGTTGGTTGTGCGTGTCTACGTCAACCCCATACGTCTGGGTTACCTAATTAATATTCAGAATGTCGTAGTGTTCGTATGTATGAGAAGGCGGAGTTCGACGCTCAGTACCGAAAGAAATAAACGGAGGCGCTTTAGCGAGCGTGAGGAGAAACACGGACGCTCGCGGAAGACACGCGCTCTCTACCTGCGTATCTAACGAATTAGACGTGCTTGTCCAGGTTAGTGAAGCATATTATATAAATATCGCATCTTATTTTTTTCTCCTCATACACAGTTTGTTATATAGCCTGCTTAAATCATGCATTAGTAACAGCTGCTTTAATTCCTGGATGCTTGTTATTGATGTTTTTTTGTATAGGTCTAAAGATAGGTTACTAAAAACATACAGATACTTGTTGTTTTTTTAGGAGTTGTTGACTTTGAGTTGCAGACCCTAGCCTCTTTTTGGGCTCCGACTGAGTTTTAAAGCCTATAATTAAACACACTTGTGAAGCGGCTATAAAAAGTGTTCTGCGGTCATCGGAAAATAACGCTTTACTCGTGCAATAGCCTATACAGAAAACACCGTTCATCTGTCATCAGACTAATAGGCTGACATTAAACGGATATCAGACCAGGGGCCGTTTGCATAAACCATCTAAGATTTGCAAGTTTTCTTTAAAACTGTTCATAACTTTCATTAGACAGTTAAAACATATAAAATGTAAGTTGGTCTAGTAGTAACTGATTACTCTTAACTAACCCTCTGCTCATCCAATTTGGCCCCTGATCAGATCAGTTAAACTGTTACAAGACCAAATCAGAATGTTTAATTTAATCTACGACTAACGTTAGGACAAAGTACACAGACTAGTCTTACAAGTTAGTCATCTTATTTTTTCCTTTTAAAACTGGCGATTGATTGGTTTTAAATCTAAAAAGTAAGACTGATTACCTCTTGGTTAACTCTTAGTTGGTCAGACGAGTTACTCTGTTTATTGACTGTTTATACATCTTTAGGAACATTAGATGTGTTTTTGCCAGCCTAAGACTTATATTAGACGAGATAAGATCAGTTTAACTGTTCTAAGACTAACTGTTTCAACTAAATCAGTCATTTATTGAAGGTCAATGAAGGATTGCGTGTTTTAATGCACAGTAACACGGTCATAATATTTGTCAGGATTGATAGTTGTGCTTTAGACTCATAGTTGTGAAATGCACTAATGAATGATTTATCACAACAGTCTGTTGGCAAAATATGTCAGTAGAATTATGATGTAACAATGTTATATGAAGTCAATTTTAAGCAGACACACACACACACACATACTCAAACTCTCACTCACACTTTCACTCACTCACACACTCACACACACATACTCACACTCACTTACTCACTCTCTCTCTCTCTCTCTCAGACACACACACACACACACACACACACACACACACAAACTATCCTTAATCAAATAAATTCCTGAACCGCAGGCCTGTGTGACGGGAAATAGAATAGCTCAGGAGTGTGTGAGTGTGTGTGCGCAGCACAGATCCAAGAGACCGGAGGATTGTGGAAAAGTGTGTTGCTCTGAGCTGTCCGTCCTTTATTCAAGAAATGCTTATGCAAAAAAAAAAAAAAAAAAGTTTGTGTCCCGAAAAATCGTTCTGCTCTGGAGAATACTGATTAGATCGAGTAAAATCAGAGATCGCAGACAGAAGCAGGTTTTTGGGTTGTGGTTTGTGTAAATGTTGTAAGTTATAAGTTGTAAGTTCTCCATCTATCTATCTATCTATCTTGTCTGTCTGCCGTTCAATTTGATCTTTCAAGCAGAACTTGTGTTTGTAATCCATAAACAACGAAGTGTATGAGACCAACGAAACACATCATTGTAAAAATAATAAAACTACAGCTTTACGTTTATTAGTTTAACTTTATCATCTCGTCTGTCTGTGTCTTCTCCAGGTGAGCTGCCTGTGTGTCCCTCACGATGTTGGTCTCATTGCACCTGTGTGTGTTGCTGGCGGCTTGTTCTCTGAGTGTTTCTGCGTCTCAGTCCTCGTCTTACGGAGAACGAGGCTCTGATCTGGGCCTGCAGCTGTTCCTGCGTGTGGTCCAGGACAAACCCCTGGAGAACGTGGTCATGTCCCCTCACGGCGTGGCCTCTGTCCTGGGCATGCTGCTCCCGGGGGCCCACGGGGACACTCGCCGACAGATACTCACCGGACTCAAATACAAGAAGACAGGTGTGTTGTGTGTTCTCTTCATTTGCATTGCTTAAGCATTATAACATAGGGTCAGATTTGTATCAGTGCAAGCCCTCTTTTGGCATGAAGAAACTGCGTTCTGGATTTACTAAAGACACGCTGTGAGAAATGAGGGATAAAAATAACCTTATTGCATATGTATTTGTAGGAGTTTCCCTTTCAAACCACTACATTTATGGGAGGAGAGTATTTAAAGAATCATGTGACATGATTTGCTCCATTACGTACCGCCCTAAAAAAGCATGTCTTAACTGCTGTTGCACCTGACATGACATTGAATTTGTGCATTGTAGAGCTGCATGATTATTCGTTAAAGTATTTTTTGAGTGAGTCATTGAATCGTTCATTAGGAGTTTCCCTGTCAAACCACTACATTTATAGGAGGAGAGTATTTAAATGAATCATGCAACATGATTTAGGCCTACTAAGGTTTGCGCTCGGCAATTTACTGGTGTTAGCGTCATTATTTACCGCCCTAAAAAAGCATGTCTGACCTGATTTTGCACCTGACATGACATTGAATTTGAGCATTGTAGAGCTGCAAGATTAATCATTAAAAGATTACGATCTCGATTTAAACACCCACATGATCTTATTCCTAAATTACAATGATTCGCCTTTGTCTATTAAACCTTTAACAAAATCATACCGGAGCTTTGAGATCTGCGTTCTGATCCAGAGAGAGCAGTTCTCATGTGTAGATATGAAACAGCGTCACAAACAGTCTCTTCAACCACACTGTCTCATTATTTCTAATTATCACAGAAGTACTGGGATAAAATTCAATATAGTTTGTACACAAACATTGATATCTATGGTAGCGATCAAAATAGAGTTAATCACCTATTGAAAGTAACTTGACGCTTCAAATAAAGATGATATCTTTTACATCGTTACACCAGTAGGTGGCAACAAGTGACTGTTAAAAATTTGTTTGTAATTGAATCATACATTCGAGATATTCGTTCAAATACGCTGATTTATACAGTAATGGAACAAGTGAAGTCTTTTTGAGTGAGTCATTGAATCATTTATTCAAGATATTCGTTCAAAAATGCAGATTCATCCAGTAATGAAACAAGTGAAGTCTTTATGAGTGAGTCATGAATCATTCATCCAAACCATTTTTTTTTTAAATATTCATTCTAATTACTGCAGCCATTAATATTAATAGAATCTTGATCTCTATTTGAAACAAAAAATCTCACTTTATGCAGAATCGTGCAGCTCTAACGCATTGTCATTAGATCACCTGCACCAGTTTCCACTCCCATCTGCGTTTCATTAGATTGTGGCTTCACGCTAATTTGAACTGTTTAGTAGTTCTGGCTCTTAGTGTGTAATTCAGTGCCAATTCATGTGGAGTATCATAAATGTTCAATTGATTTTTGCTTGGCAGACTATAAAATGGGCAATTGAAAATAGCAACTTCAACCCTGTAACTGATAGATAAATTCCTTTCGTGTGTTTGTTTTGCTCTTAGGTCCATATAAGATGTTGCGGAAGTTGCATAAGGCCTTAACGACCAAATCCAACGCTGATATTGTGACGATCGCCAACGGGCTGTTCCCCAATGAGGGCTTCAGCATGAAAGAAGACTTCCTGACAGCCAACAGGGAGAACTTCCTGTGCGACAGTCAAACCATTGACTACAGCGACCCAGAGAGGGCCGCAGAAACCATTAATGAATGGGTGAAGAACAGCACTAAAGGTACACCTCACGTTAACCTCTGACCTCTGGATCTGATACCCTGACCTCTGGCCTGGATTACTTAAAAAGGATTTTACAATGCAACTTCTCTCGAAATGTGATATTTATCCTTAAATAAGCTCTAAGCCCTGAGATTAGAGCTTTTATTGTTCAATGTTTTTTATATATATATATAATAGCCACTTGCCATTAATAGGCTACAAAATGAGTTCCCATTATGTTTTTAATAAAGCATTAGAAACACAAATCTGTTGAAATGATAAAGTATTTTTAAACCTATAATTATATTATTCTTAATTATCTTAATAATCTTAATCTTAAAGACATTTTCCACATTTAAAGAAAAGTTTATTTAATTCATAGGAAGTATCATTTTATCAATAACTGAAAACCAATATTTGATTCCAATATACAAATTTTATTTGTTTATTTATTTTTTTTATTTTTTATGAATACATTTTTTATCTTTAATTATTAATCTTTAGAACATTTTCCAAGTTATATAACAAAAATTATAAGGAAAAATATAAGCTAAAGTATTGAAAATTAATTTACTTAAACCTAATTAAGTTTATCAATTACTGAAAAACAAAATTTTTCCATTTTATTTATTTATATCAATCACACAAATCAGTATTTTAAACTTTATTTATATGTCCCACATCTTTCCTTTTCCTCCCCTCCATTTTATTTATTTGTTTATTTATTTTTGCAATAAATTGCAATTCTCATACAAAATGGACATAAAATAGAAAACAGCTGATATAATATTTAGTTAGTTAGACCTCCTGAGATCTTAAAAGAGTCAAGCAAGTTCCTATGAATTAATTCTCACTGGCTTCATTACAGGTGGCAGATTTGGCCGTAGCGCCGCTCACCATCACTTACGTGAGAGAGAAAGTCATCGATTTTTCCAAGCCCTTCATGACTCTGGGAATCTCAATTCTCATACAAAATGGACATAAAATAGAAAACAGCTGATATAATATTTAGTTAGTTAGACCTCCTGATGTTGTCCGTTCAGTGACCATTTGTTGAAAAATAACACACTTTTCCGGCCATATTTAGTACTCTATTTGTGTGCCAATTATTTTGCAATATTATGTTATACTATAACCTCCTCTGTTTTTTTTTTTTTTTTCTTCAGGCCATATTCCCAGTCTTGTCCGGGCGGATATGTTCGATCCGGCTCTGACTCGTTTGGTGGCTGTAAACTCCATTTACTTCAAAGGCCTGTGGAAGTCCCGTTTCCAAGCCCAGAACACCAAACCCAGAAGCTTCACTGCAGGAGACGGAAAGTCATACAAAGTGCCCATGATGTCCCAGCTCTCCGTCTTCAACTACGGTGAGATGGTGGGATTTTCTCGCAGGTTGCGTCAGCTATTAAACACACACACACACACACACACACACACAGAACTGAAAGATTTTTCCTGCTACGTGATTCATGCCATTATCTGGCTACGTGTCGAACTCTTTTCCAGAGACGATGATGCAATAAAAACGTGGCTACTTATTAAATATCTGGGAACACTGGAGTATTTTAACTTTACAATTCCTCATAACCCAGGAGATGGGAATAAAATGGTGCAAAATGTGAATTAATTGAATTCTAATGTAAAAGCCAAGAGTGTCTGGGCATCAGCAGAAGGATTTAATCCATGAAAACACCAATAAACTTTAGCTCTTTTACTAGCTTTAATATTAGCACTTTACAAGCAGAATTAAGTGTTTTATAGACTGCACTTATAAAGTTCACTGGGGTGACTGGGATAGGATCCATACACGCATGTGTCAGGTTTTGTTTTTTATATACTGAAATTTAGGTTCATAATAAAGAGGCCATATTATGCAAGTCTTGGTTTTGTTTATGGGCTCTACAGGAATAGGTTTCATGCTTGAATGTTCATAACACACATTATTTTCATTATATTCTCCATTGTTGCATATGGAAGCAAAAAGAATAAAATTTCAGTTTCCTCCAAAGAATAAAATATAAAAAAGGTAATTGCGACTTTTTATCTCACAATTCTGACTTTTTTTTTCTCACAATTGCGAGTTTACATCATGCAATTCTAACTTTATTTCCCAGAATTGCAAGATATAAAACGAATACGACTCAGTGTGCAAGGGCCTTTACATGCAATTGTGACTTATATATCTCGCAATTCTGACTTTATTTCTCGGAATTGCGAGATATATAAGTCACAATTGCATGTAAAGGCCCTTGCACACTGAGTCGTATTCGTTTTATATCTTGCAATTCTGGGAAATAAAGTTAGAATTGCATGATGTTAAACTCACAATTGCAAGGAAAAAAATCGCAATTATCTTTTAAAATGTTTTAGTCTGTGGCAGAAACAAGCTTTCATAGTTGCTGCTCCTCTCTGCCCAGTCTGTCAGTAACGCTCTGTTTAGTTCCTGTCTCTATGAAGCTCCTCCTTCTGAAAAGCACACTGTCCTCTGATTGGTCGGCTGAATCGGTGTGTTGTGATTGGTTAAGTGCTTCAAACTTGTTTGGGAAATGTCCCGCTCCTTATCATAACTTTGAGTTTCAACACACTACTAACTAACTCAATCAGGCTCCGCCCCTTTATTCTACGCATAAATTATTTAAATGAGGAATATTGTGACGTGTTCGTTCCCAGGAGAAACTCAAGACTACAATGGAGGAGTTTCAGGAAGTTCAGAAACACTGACACTGATATAGAGAATAACTCCAGCTGGAGGGACTTTTCTGCTTTGTAACTTCACAAAGCTTCTTCATGCTCAAACAGCAACATTACACACTAAAGAAAGATGAACATGGAAAAAAAAAGCATAATAGGTCCTCTTTAATAGTTGAGAGACCGAGTGTGCAGCATAAAGCCTGATCCGTTTCTTTGTTCTTGTTTTCTCTGCAGGTCAAGCCAGCACTCCAGAAGGTTTGAAGTACACAGTGGTCGAGCTGCCATATCACGGTAATAGCATGAGCATGTTCATTGCGTTGCCATCAGAAGAGGCCACGCCCCTGTCGGCCATCTTACCTCACATCTCTACAGCAACTGTCCAGAGCTGGACCAAACAGCTGGTCCCGAGGAGGATGCGCTTCCTGATGCCAAAGTGAGACACCCGTTGTCAGCCCTATCCTATAATGCCCTTTTCACAGGATGCGAAATAAATGTCTATATATAGTGTGTATGTGAAGTTTTAACTCAAAATACCCCACAGATATTTTTATATAGCATGTTAAAGTTGTCGCTTTTTGAGGGTGAGCAAAAACGCATCGTTTTTGTGTCTGTCCCTTTAAATGCAAATGAGCTGCTGCTCCCAGCGCAGAGGGCGGAGCTTCAAGAGCTTGCGTCCTTAGCAGCTCCGATTACTTGCAAAAATTTCAAAAACCTTGATCCTTTTATGTTCAAACCGAAAGATGGGCTCAAGAAGAAGTGACAACATGTAGACAACATTTCTGAATGGTTAGTTGATGAATTTATGTAGCTGATGTGTAGTTATCTCCTAGTCATTGATTAGCATATTCTGTCATGATAATCTATAAATCGTGTTCCGAGGGGAGGGGTTTATGTAAATGTTATAGTTTGTGATGTCACTAACCCGGGAGGAATGTCATGTAGTCTCTACCAGCCGTTTGTTGTAGTCCTTAAAAAGCGATTTCTTTAAAAGCAAATATCTCCCTTTGATTTGAACTTTGAGTGTTGTAACTTTACAGATGTTGTTTATGCTCAAACAGCAACATTACACACTAACTAAAGTTAGAAAAGTGAAATCATAATCAACCACCCCTTTAATGTTCACTTGGGCTGAATCCAAAATCGCCCACTAAACCCTCATTCACTTTTCCCTGTTAGTCCCCCAGTCCTGTTCATTTGAAGGAGTGAATGAAAAGGAGCGAGTGAATACGGACAGCTGTTGAGTGTACATCAGTTGTACAATGTGGGATTGAATTAGTGCACTCAATAACGAACACTATGGTTTCGAACACCACTACAAATGGCTGCCCCCTCAAATAACGCCCTATTTGAGGGTATAGGGGGCGATATCGGATTCAGCCTTGGACATTTCCCCCCCCCTCCAAATCAGTCATTTTATAAAGCATCTTTTGTATGATGCAGTGCTATTGTAGTATTATTCATACTATGAGTTTAGTTTTTTTAATATTTCTAAATATTATTAATTTATTTTAATTCAGTTTTA